>NW_026781652.1:0-215000 GCF_030144855.1 Hypanus sabinus
ATGTGACCATACTCCTGCAAAATCAAATTCTATTGTTGAATTGGAGTCTCCTTAACCATGACCTGACCTACAACATAATCAAGATATGTCACACTGGCATGTCCAAATTCACTCTTACCTAAATTAACTGTAAGTTTGGCTTTGAAAGCCTTTCAAAGAGCTGTTCCACTGCAGAGATATGGGCTTTACTGTGACCAAATCATCAATGTCGACATCTGTATTCTAACCCTTGAATTACAGAATTAATCATTCTCTGAATGTTCCGGAAGCATTCTTCATTACAAATGACAGAACATTATATTCATACAACCAGAAGGTGTTACAAATGCAGAGATTTTTCTACCTCTATCCGTTAACGGAACACCAATACCCTTTCAACAAATCAATCTTTGTAAGAAACTTCGCCTTTTCATTCTTTTCTACACAATCATCAACTTTAGGGAAGGGATAAGCATCTGTTTTTCTTTTCGCAACGTATCTTTCTGTAAGCAGTGCAAAACCGGAACTGCCATCTGGTTTAGGTACCATAACTCAAGGCGAACTCCAATCTGAAGTAAAATGCTGGTTTCAGGACGAGTCCACCGAAACGATAACAGTAAGGAATGTAAATTGCTGATCCGATCCACCTCTGATCCTTTGATTAGGACTGGCTCATGGATCTCGAGTTTCCTCCTACTGAAGTCATTAACCAAATCATTGGCCTTAATGTAATTGGGTAAGAGGTTGCTGTTATGGCAACACTCAGCCAGATTATCTGTCCACTTCCGACATGCTAATTCTTCACCACCTTTGATTCGGAATATGACAGTAGTGTTGTAAGAAAGTAAACATGAATCTGGCTTTGGTGCCGTGCTGAGCCACACAGTCACATCTGTATCTCGAGTAGAGTCGATGTGATGCATCTGCGCTGACGGAGATCGTGGGGAAGATGTTGCTGCAAATCTGAACTGACTGCGCTCGATCGCAATGAGTTTTTTCCTTTGTAAGAGGAGTAAGGGACCGAGATTTTTCACTTCTATAAGACTTTATAATGTGAACCATGTGCAGAATTGGGTTATTCGGTCTATCGAGTCTGCTCCACCATTTCTGATGGCTGATCCATTTAAACTCTTAGCCCCAATCTCCTGAGTTCTCCCGTATCCCTGACCAATCCAGAGTCTATAAGCTCTGCCTTACATAACGTAAACACATGTCTCACTCAGACGCCTGTAGCAACGAATTCCACAACATCCGTTCTCTTCCTAACGAAGGCCTTTCCATCTCCTTTTGGCCTCTACACTTCTCCAAACCACATGCTCCACCACCTGTCATCGTATCTTCGAACTTTCCATTGCAGCAATAACTAAAGACAATATGACTGTCCCGTTTTCCCTTTCGGGTTTTTTTCTGATCTTAGTTTTAATACCGCAGGTTCCTAGATTAATATGTGTTACATCACAGGAAATAGTCGATCGAGATTCATTATATTCCCACCAAATATGTTTTCCGTTCAACTTTATCTGCTACGATGCTGGAGTTGAAACCAACAAGAAACAGTTTCTGTTTAGGTGGAAGTATTTCTCCCTGCCGCTTCATGCTGCTCTGTCTTCATACTGTTCAGCACGAACATCTGTGGTCTCTTTGATTTAAACTGGAACTTCACTTTTAGCATTTCTTCTCAGACTGCAAATGACGGTAATGAGTCCCATCTTATCGCTTATTTTTCCGTTACAAATTTGTGGAACCTTCGCAAGCAGCTATAACAATCTTATCTCACTTCACCACCTTCTTTTTGTTTTTTATCTAACATTATCTATTGTTGAATTGAGAAATCTCTAGCCGCTATTACTATTTCTTTTTTGTTAAAATTATTAGTCAGTTATATTTAACTAAAAAAGGAGAGGTTAAAATGCAGGGTATGCCACTTATTGTCCTATAACTTAGTATATTTATCACTGCAATATTGTAGAATATCTGCCTGTTCTCACAGCGACTACCGGGCAACTTCTTTTCTTTTTTAAGACGTATTATTTGGCTAGGTTATTCTAATTGTTTAAATGTCAACAGTATATCTTTTAATTTCATACGCAATCATTAAATCGCCTTCCCAAACTGTTTTACTGAGATCAGAGAATAAACCATATCATTTATTTATTCTGTGGACAATCCTTATATTGTCCTCATCTGCCTCTGATGGCTTTTATCTAATACCCTTGAGCATCGCTCATACGCCATTTTTCCACAATACCGATTGACTGACTGCCTTTCACACATGGCGTAGCAATGAGGCCCTCCATCTCGCTCTGCCCATAGCTTGGCAACAAATAATTAGAAGAATTCTTATTTGCTGCTTCATAACATTGCCACGGTTAACCAGTCGCGGTTAACCACATTAATCAGTCACGGTTGTTGGCTGTCAACTGAGCTACCGAACATTATTTATCAGGGCTTGGAAGACGGCGTGGCCATTGGTGAAGCCGAACGGCATGACCAGATTTTCGAAACGACCAAGAGGAGTGTTAATGGCTGTTTTCCATTCATCTCCCTCCCTTACCCTGACCAGGAGGTAGGCACTTCGTAGGTCCAATTTAGAGAAAATGGTGGCTCCGGGAAGGGGTTCGAAAGAGTTGATAAGGGACAGTGGATACTTATTCCATATGGTGAAGCTATTGAGGCCACGATTGTCAACGCAGCGACGCAGTGAGCCGTCTTTCTTTCACACAGAAGAAACCTGCGCCTACAGGGGCAGATATGGGTCGGATAATGCCAGCCGCCAGACAGTCATTTAAGTAAGACTCCATTGCTTCTCTTTCTGGCCGGGACAGATTATACAGCCGACTGGTAGGCAGAGGAGCTCCGGGGAGAAGGTCAATTGCGCAATCGTAAGAGCTGTATGGAGGCAGGAAAAGAGCCGGTTGTTTGTTAAACACTTCACCCAGATCACGATATTCTGCTGGAATCTTGGATAAGTCGGGGGTTTCAGTGTCAGACGAGGTCGCCCTTACTTCCACTGGGGAAAGGGCCAGTTGTACACAAAAGGAGTGACAAAACGAACTGTCTATGTTCCCGGTGGACCAGTCGATGTGGGGATTATGGCAGCTTAACCAGGGGTAACCAAGAACTATCGGAGCTTGAGGAGCATAGGAAGCGAACCCGAAATGCAGGACACAAGCACGCAGATTAAGTCTAGATGCTTGCACGGGCGTAAACGCCGAAAAGCAAACAGGAGGGATCTTGACACGGAGCCTTGACTTAGAGCGCGGACACGAAGGCTTGACGCGGAGCCTTTACTCAGAGTCCCATGGGTACACCTTGAAACAGGAGCTAAACTTAGAACAAACTGTTCTAAGCAGTAGGAAAAGGTCGTTATCTCACAGGGAAAATGACCAAGGTCTGGCAACCAGTGGTTTTGACGTAGAGATTCTTAAACGGATTCTTTGATGGAAACCAGGTGTGCTATCATCATAGAGAATTGGAAGCAATTTGGGAAATTAATGATGGGGCTCATGGTATATTCAAAGAAATTTAGGAGCAAGATAGGGAATTAACGACCGGGATCATGACAGTACCCACACTCCTCCCCTCAACGGGAGCCTCCAGACCATCCCTCAGGCTTCTCCGGATGGTCCTGATGGAAATCACGGATTTGGGAAGTGTCCAAAATGAAGGACCGGATTATACAGGAACGTTCCTCTGGGCCGTATCCCTCGCAATCGAACAGGTATTGGAGGTCCCTGCTTTGGCGGAACACTTCCAGTATTCGCCGCACGGTGTACGCTGGGTGGTCGTCTATAATCCGGGCGGGTGGAGGGGGTTCGGCAGAAGGGCTTAAAGGGCTGACAGAGACCGGCTTCAATTGGGAAACGTGGAATGTAGGATGGATGTGCATAGATTTGGGTAGTTTGAGTCGTCCCGCAGAGGGGTTGATAATACTCTCAATCTCGAATGGTTCCAGGAAACGTGGGGTGAGTTTCATGGGCTCGGTTCTTGAGCTGGATGTCTTTAGCAGAGAGCTAAAGCATCTGTTCAGACCGATAATGAGTTGCAGGAACCGATGGCGATCGGATAGGGGACGAAGCAATCCAGCAGGTGGTCGGTGGGAGGCTTTTCCAGGGGAACAAACACAACAGGCCGAGACAAAGGAGCGGGTGTCAGCGTCCATGGAGGGCCACCAAAAAGTCTTTCTCTGGAGGGACAGAGTCCGATCGATCCCGGCATGACAGGCGAAACGGGACGAGTGCCCCCACTGGAGAACCGGAGACCGAACGGAATCGGACACAAAGAGGCGACTTGAGGGTCCGTTGCCTGGGACTGGTTGAGTCCGTTGGGCCTGTTTGACGATGGCCACGATCTCCCAGGTGGGGGCAGTCACTACACTGGATGGTAGCAGGATGGTCTTGGGGTTGGGAAGGCCCTCCTCGGAAACGTATTGACGGGAGAGAACATCGGGCTGCCGTTCTTGGACCCCGGATGATAAGTGAGTGCAATGCTGTTCCGACCAAAAAATAATGCCCAACGGGCCTGACGGGAATTCCTGCCATTGGCTGTTTGGGTATAAACAAGGTTCTTGTTATCGGTCCAGACGATAAACCGATGTTCGGCTCCCTCCTGCCAGTGCCTCCCCAGCTCCAAAGCAAGCTTGACTGCCAATAACTCCCGGTTCCCTACGTCGTAATTTCGTTCGGCGGGGGATAACCGGCGAGAAAAAAAGGCAAAGGGATCAATTTTTTGATAAGGGCCTGAACGTTGGGAGAGGATCGCTCCCACCCCAGAGACGGAGGCGTCAACCTCCACAATGAATTGACAAGAGTGATCTGGTTGGACCAGAATGGGAGCGGAGGTGAAATGCCTCTTCAACTCTGAGAAGGTAGCGTCCGCTTAGGAATCCCACTGAAAAGGAGTTTTAGGAGAGGTGAGACGAGTAAGGGGCGCTACCACCCGGATGTAATCTCTGATGAAACGATGATAAAAGTTAGCGAACCACAGAAACCGCTGGAGTTGTTTGAGTATCGTGGATGGTGGCTACTCTGCTACCGCCCGGATCTTTTCGGGATCCGCCCTCACCTGCCCGCTCTCGATGAGATAACCTAAGAAGCTGACTGAAGAAACGTGAAATTCGCACCTCAGCTTTTAAGAACAATTTGTTCTCCCAAAGCCTCTGCAGAACCTGACGGACAAAGGAGGCGTGTTCTTGAAGATTGCTGGGGAAGATTAAAATATCATCCAAATAAACAATCACGATGCGGTTAATAAAATCTCTAAGGACATCGTTTATCGTGGGGGCGGGGGGGGGGGGGGGGGGGGTTCTGGCATTGGTGAGACCGAACGGCATTACCAGCTATTCGAAGTGACCAAGAGGGGTGTTGAACGCGGTTTTCCACTCATCACCCTCCCTTATCCTGACCAGATGATAGGTACTTCGTAGGTCCAACTTGGAGAAGATGGTAGCTCTGTGAAGTGGTTCGAAAGCAGAGTTGAGAAGGGGCAGTGGATATTTGTTCTTTATGGTTATGCTCTTTACGCCTCGGTAATCAACGCAGGGGCGCAGTCCCCACAAAGAAGACACCTGCGCCAACAGGAGAGGATGAGTGTAGGATAATGTTCGCCGAGAGAGATGCATTAAACTACGTCTCCACTGCCTCCCTATCAGGCGGGGGCAAGTTATACAGCCGACCGGTGGGCAGAGGGTCCCGGGGAGAATGTCGATTGCGCAATCATAAGGACGGTGTGGAGGCAAGGAGAGGGTCCGTTGATTCCTGAAAACTGCTAGATGTGAGGATTGTGGCGGACCAGCCAGGGATACCGAAATATGGGAGCTTGGGAGAAGGAACTTAAATTGTATCTGCTCCAGATGGCTCCCGGACAGAATTAGAGACAGGCGTGGTGTGCAGTTTGTGACCCGGGACGGAAGTCTGTCGTCTAGTTCCCAGGCTTCCAGAGGGTTACTCAAAGGCCCCCAAGGAATCCGGCCGGGAGGCTATATTTTCATGCAGAAGATTGGCCTCAACACCGGAGTCCACTATAGCTAACACAGGCAGGGATTGTTTGCTGTAACATAAATTACCGGGATAAGCATCCGGTTTCTGGGACGGATAGGAATGTTGTCTGGTTCACCAGGGTCCCCTTTCTACTGGTGAGCCTTCCTTCTTTGGTTGAAGAGGACAGGTAGCTCGGAAGTGGCCGGACTTGCTGCAACATAGACATTCACCCGCTCTCAGTCTCCAGAGTCGCTCAGCGAGAGAGAGGTGGTTCCATCCCAGCTGCATAAATGGCTCTTCCGTGTCCGCGGAAATCACCGGGCTGGGAGCTACTCTTGGAGCAGGAGGAGAAGAGAGAGTTGTTCTGGCGAGAGGCAAAATCGAATGGCGTGGAGTGGCCAAGGGTTGTGGACGAGCAGACCTTTACCTATAGCGTTCTCGGAGACCATTGCCCCACCTGGTGGTGAGTGAGATTAATTAATCCAGGCTGTTGGTGTCGTCTCTTGCCGCCAACTCGTCTTTCACCCTGTCGCTGAGCCCACCTCGAAATACCTCTTGGAGTGCCTCATCATTCCACACCGAGTGCCGCTCACGTCCGACTCGGAATATTCGGCGAGACTGCGGGAGCCCTGACAGAGAGTGAGTAGACGCTTGGCAGCATCTTTACGGGGTGGTCAGAGATCTTTCTTTGATCTTTAGCGGACAGGGAACGGAGACTATACAGCAAACTTGAATCTGGCTTTGGTGCTGTGCTTAGCCACACAGTCACATGTATAGCGCGAGTAGAGTCGCGGTCTAAGCCCAGAGCGTGTGGTGCATCTGTGCTGATAGAGATCAGGGTGGACGTGTTGTTGCAAATCCGAACTGGCTCGGCTCGATCTAAATAACTCCTTTTCATGGTAAGGGGAAAGAGACAGAGGATTTTCAGATTGTACAACTTGATATATGAGCATAATTCTTGAACGATCATCACGTGTATCCACAGTCTCTTGGGAACTCCTTTAAAACACTGGGCAGAACACCATCTGGTCCAGGTGGCTTGTCTACCATCAGACCTTTCCGTTTCCCAAGGTATGTCTCCTTCGTAATCGCAGGTTCACACACTTCTAACCCTGACACTCCGGAACTTCCGACACGTTGTTTGTGTCCCCCACAGTGTAGAATGATGGGAAATACTTATTCAGTTCGTCCGCCATTTCTTTGGCTCCCATTGGTATTTCTGCAGCGTCAATTTTCAGCGGTCCAATATCGTCCAATATTCAATTTCACGTCTTTTAAACGTGAAGTATCTTCAGAAGTTTCTGCTATCCGCCTTAATATTGTAAGTCGCCTTCATGAAATTTTCAGAAGCTTTCAATTGGTTTTCAATCGCATCCTAATACTCTAACTTCCCGCTATTTTTCTCTATTATATGCCGTCTCTTTCGCATTTATGTTGGCTTTGAATGCTCTTCTTACCCACGGTTGTGTCATCTTGCCATTTGAATACATCCTCCACTCTGCTTCCTCTTTCGAATGATTACAGTTCATTTTTTACCAATAGCGCAACGCAATCCCCTCTACCTATTTCGATACAATATGTATCGTTGGACGTGCAACTGCCAGCTATAAGATTCTTTGAATCACGGTTAGTGATACATACAACGTCATGCCTGTCACTGCGTAACATTGCCTGAAGTGCAACTACCTTTTTCTGTATATTGCCTGCATTCAAGTAAAGCATCTTCAGTCCGACAATCACTGTTTTTCACTTTATCCACCTTTAGCAATGTAACGTATCGTGTCGATTGCAATTTTGGCCTGTCATCAGTCCCTAATTGCTAGGAGTCTCACTATATACTGTCTCTGTTTGTAAGCCAGCGCTATCACTCTTATTCTCATCCAATGCCAAATCAGTTAACATAAATCAAAAAGCAAATTAGATTTCCTTTATTAATTTAAGAACTAGTAAGAGCTGCGCAAATCTGTTACAAATGATACTTATTTGAAAGTGATAATAAATTAGAAAACAAGTATCTGGAAATTTGTGTACCACGGAAAGGATACGTGGCATTCTCCTTTGAAAACCAGATCAAAACTAAAACAATGTATATTTTACTGTGACTTCCCCGATGAGCGATATGAATTGCGCAGTAACAAATGTGTAGAAATGGCTTACGTTAATTGTTTGTTCACTGGGCTGTCTCTGATGTGACTAATGAGCTGCTAAGATTAATTTGGTGATTGCAGTATCCCCTCCCTTATAAGCACGCGCAAAGCAATCAGAGATAGTTTTGGGCAGCAGGAACAGTGTCAACTGATCCTCACGTCACACGGAAAATGGAGTATCCAGCAATTTTCCACATAGAGAGTATTTATTATCCTGTACTGACTGCGATTGGTATTCCCAGTAAGTAACTGGAGCTTCTTGTGCGACTTCCGCTTGCTCTATCTACTGCACGATATCATATTTGCTGTAAAAATATATTGCACGAAGTGCCTTGTCTGACAAGGGATTTCGGTCGAGTCAGGTTGAAGCATATATTTTTCTCACTCTGACCGAACAGTTCTTTCCTGTCGCTGGTTTCTTTGTCAACTGCAATAACCAGTCGTGTTCCAACATTTTCCGTTTCCCGATATTCCAAAATATTAACGGTTTTTATACCTCGAAGTCTCAGCCCATTCCTATCGACCTGCCGCGGGACCATCGTTCATTCACACTAGCATGCAACAAATGAGATTTCATTTTGAATATAATTGTCTAAAAATCTTTTCAATTGCAACAATAACCAAAGCAAATATGACTGTCCCGTTTTCCCTGTTGGATTTGTGTGTTCTGGTCTTAATTTTAACGCTGCAGGTTCCTGGACTCACATGTATTACATAAGTGGAAACAGAAATATCTGAGCCCATTGTATTCCTGTTCTCAAAGTTCCGTTCAGCTACAATGCTAGAGTTATTTTGGATTGTTGCGTTGATAAGAAATCCGCTGTTAACAATGCCGTGGTCTGCGGAATCACATTCAAAACTGCGGGTAATTTGCCGACTCGGTTCTTTCTCCGATTCCTCCCTTGGCATCAAGCACGAATGTAAGCTCGAATGAACTGTGTAAACACTTCGTGGATCGAAGCCAGTTCAATCAGTGTGTAATCAATTCTTTGTATGCAAATCAAGTAAAATGCAGCGGATTTTGTGAGCTTGAAACTAACACTTATTTCTTCCTTGCAGTTAATTTAATGGCGATTGTGATACTCTGTCTTCGAAAATGCGGACTCTCCAAATGCATCACCCTTTACCTCGTAGCGATGGCAACAGCTGATTTAATGGGTGTTATCATAGGCGTTCTACTAGAGCGGATCAATAATATTTACGGTTTCGCAAATGTTTTGTTCATCACTCCGATTTGTGCTCTGACAGTTGTGCTTCGGTTCGCAGCCACGGACTGTTCTGTCTGGTTGACAGTGGCTTTCACATTTGATCGATGTATTGCAATTTGTAGCCAAAAGCTGCGGAAACGAGTTTGCACCGAACGAACAGCGACTATAGTGGTGATGATTGTGAGCATAGGGAGCTGCCTGAGGTGTTTTCCATATTACTTTGCAGTAGCTCCTGTCGTGATTATTGACAACGTTCAATGGTACTGCACTGACAAGGCAGATTACTTTAGTTCACCAGTGTGGAAAGTTTACCAGATGGTTGATGGTATCATTGCATCTTTACTGCCAATCGGTTTAATTCTAGTGTTCAATGCCTTAACAATCAGTCATATCATCGACGCAAACAGAATCCGCCGAGGATTCCGGAACATCAATGACAACAAGAAAGACTCAGAGGTGGCGAACCGGAGAAAATCAATGATTTTGCTGTTCGCTCTATCAGCCAATTTCATTTTATTGTGGATCCCCTGTATAGTCTCCACTATGATCTGGCAGGCTCAGAATTACTTTTATACAGACAGATATCTTAATTCGCCGTCTTTTATCCTGCAAGAGTCTGGGTACATGTTGCAATTTCTCTGTACGTGCACCAACACGTGTATCTACATATTGTCCCAGAAGAAATTCAGGGAAGAAATTAAGAAAGGAGTGAATCATCTGGTCACTTTGAATGGCCGACTCTGCAGATAAGACGTAAGTTGATTTGTATATTTTGTAATTAAGTCACATGAAGTTTTTTAATAATGGGCAGGTTTGATCAAAAGTCTGGTCTGCCTGGCGTGCTGCCTGCATGCTAGGATACCGTTTCGCACCAACGCTAGCGAGTTTAATTTCCTCAAATGAGCCAGCGAATAAAGTGTTGCTGATGTGATATTTACACAGGCAGAATTACATTTAATTCACAGGAAAAATAGCGAATGCTTAGTCAACGTACAGAATGATGCTGGCATGATCCTTAATTTGTTTGATGTATCTATTAATCGACTGATCATCGATCCACTGAACACACGCATAGATATCATCCGAGAGTCCGTGTATTAGAATCGGATCTCCGTTGTACCAGGTTCACGAAATGAGGAGTCACACTTTTCCCTGAAGACGGGAAATATACAACATAAGAGAATGAATCCTTAGTCTGACACGTCAATTGCTCTGCCTTGCCGTTTTAATCTATCAGAAATGCAACCTCAACTTCACCTTCACAAAAGAACATCGCTTTCTCTTTCTGGTGGTACAATGATTTATTTCATCGATATGATTTCATTCCAGGAGGTTTGCCAAGCCAACATCAAGCTGTGTGTCCTTAATCATGAAGAAAAGAAAATGTGCAGGTTCTGGAAATGCGTTGTCCAAAATCACGCTGCAGTGGCGTTCAATTTAAGCACGTGTGCTCCAGAGCTAAAGGGCATTAATAATGACTCGACATTTCTTCATAGTGTGAATGTGTTCAAGTACTTTCCCCTACGAGAGTTACCTTTTTATCCACACGTAGTGCTCTTTGTTTCGTGCAACAGATTCATTGCTGAATTGCAGAATTTCTCCAGACGCCATTTCTATGTTTTTGGCAACATCTTTGTTCAGTTATGTTTTACTAAAATAAAGTAGAGGTTAGAATGAAACCTAAAGCCACTTACTGAACGATAACCGAGACGATTTATTGTTACAATGTGGAATTTTTGTCCTCTCTCACAGCCATTACCACACGACTGCTTACCTTCTTAATTTTATGAAAATGTAAGTCGAATTATATGGTTATTCAATGTAATGCTTAAATTGTGTTTTTTTTTTCATTTACGTTTTTATCATTAATCATTCATAGTTTTCATCCGTGAGTCCAGTTCCCCAGCCTTCGGGACCGGTGAACCATTCATACCGCGTCCTGTACCTTTGCCCTTTTCTGCATGGCTGTTCTGTATTTCCTTGTTAACGGTGAAAGCACAGGGTCCTGACACAATCCAACAAAGCTCTCCGGGTCATTGAAGCATGTAGACTTCCAAACCCTAGAATAAGTTTGAAGTCCGCTGGAAGGATTTCTCCACAACACCGGATGTAAAGGAGCTTGTTACCTCTTAAGCTTCTTTATAAATCGACATTCCAAAATTCCTCATCCACGGTATAATCTCTTTTGATTATTACATCATCGTCGTCATAACGATGTCCAGTTACCTACTTCGTGCTTCATTAATGCAACACTTTTGGACTATAAATAACATTCACCAATACTCTCAGCTCTTTATCTCCCTTAGCCTCATACAAACTCGAACTTCCCCAGAACTTTTCTCTGTGCCTCTTCAATAAAAACTACTTTTCATCGCAATACTGACCTTACTTTCTAAGCCTGTTGTTGTATAAACTATATTGTTTCAAATGATCGCGTAAGGTGATCATGCATACGGCAGCTGACTCTGACCCCGCACATTCAATACTATCCAGCTGTTAGAACAACAGTTGTTGGGAGGTAACTTGTCCTATTCTGCTTGAATTCATTGTTGCGTAGAATAAACTCTAAATTCTTCTGTCATACATTCTGATACTTCCACAACATTGTTCACTTTTACATCAACCAGAGTGTCCAATATAAAAGTGTTGTGAATGCATGTCTGTTGCCCTCAGTCCCCGCCAGAATTTTTATGGTCAGCGACGTGAAACCTGTTGTCACATAACACACCAGAGGCCTTTCAGCGCCCTATATCTATAGCATTCCTGTTGGATGTAACCACCCAAATCCCGCTATCAACATCAGCCTCACAGCCCAAGTCATGTTTCCTCTTGTATTTAGTTCTCGCTCCCTTCTCGATTCTACCATCAGGCAGATTGCGCAGAACCATAGGTCCCACTCGCGCAGTTTCAGGAATGGTTATTACTGTACGACTATCAGCATCATTAGCAATGTGAATGACATCAGGCACCACAACTCTGTGCAGATTCCATAATCAACTGACTCGCTTTCAAGGACGGTACACCACCATAAGACCATACCCTGATGCTGAGGGGTAATAACTGCTTCTGAACCTGGTAGTGTACATCATGAAGTTCCTCTACTTTGGTCCAGGTGGCCGCACTGAAATGAGAGAATGTCCTCGAGGCTGGAGAGACTCTGATGATGGATGCCGCGTTCCTGCGGCCACGTTTCATGCAACAGTGCTGATGGCGATAGTGGGGAAGATGTTGCTGCAAATCCGAACTGACTGCGCTCGATCGCAATGAGTCTTTTCCATTGTAAGAGGTGTGAGGGACCGAGATTTTTCACTTGTATAAAACTTTACACCCTAAAACTCGGGCAGAATTGGACTATTTGGTCCAACGAGGCTGCACCGCCATTTCTGACGGCTGATCCATTTACATAGCCCAACTCTCCTGCGTTCTCCCGTATCCCTGACCAATCCAGAATATATCAAGCTCTATCTAATATAACGTAAACACGTAACCTCCTCAGACGCCCGTGGTGAAGAATTCCACAACTTATGTTCTCTTCCTCCCGAAATTCCTTTCCATCTCCGGTCTGATAGGATGTTCTATCTTATACTCTCCCATCACAGCAAATTTGCGCTTCACATTCACTGTGTCGAGGCCTTTGAACATTAAATGGTTTCAATGAGGTCACCCCTCATTTTTCTGCAACCCAGTGAAGACAGGCCGAGGGCCAACAAATTCTCTTCATTTGAAAAGCCGTTCAATCCTGGAATCATTTCCGCGAACTTCCATTGAACTCTGTCCGGAGTTGGCACATTCGTTGCTGAGAGCAGAAAACGGCACACAATACAGCAAGTCAGGTCTCCCTAATACTTTATTGACGCTAAACTTTATATCCTTGCTTTTAAATGTAATTATTCCTGAAGGGAATACTGTTACGTACCAGCAGATATAGATCGGATATTTACTCCAGTTTCAATGTTATAACCACTATCTTTCTGACAATCTACTGAAAACACAAAAACTCAAATGAAATAATCAGAAGTTATCAGTTATTTGCGTATGTGTTGTGTGTGTCTGTTCGGCTCCCAAACAGTCAAGATTAGGAGCAATTATTTGTCTTAAGAGTCAGATGGCAAAGGTCCAGTAATCCACAGAATAAATGGTGGGAGAGATTTGTAAATCTACGCTAAAATGTAGAAAGAAAGCAGTTACGAAGAATTTCTCAGTTTCCACACATCAGCAAACAATAGAACAGTCGGCGAAAATAATATCCGTCGAATCGTTGCGAAATCCCCATCGAAATATCACCAGGTGACAGTCACGAAATATCCTTTCTTCCAAGTGGTTACCACATAACACTCCCGAATCCAGGTAAGGGTTAACAAGAGCGGTCCCACAGGATATTCCAACAAAAATCCACATACGGACTATATTAAATGCAAGTCACACACCTACAGACAGCTTGCAGTCCAAACTCTCTCTCTCTCTCTCGCTCTCTCTCTCTCTCTCTCCATCTCTCTCTCTCTCCTTCCAACCGAAAATCCCAGCTTGTTATACTGATACCATAGTCCCGTCTCACTCAGGCGTTTCTTAAAGTGACACTGACATTATCCGCAGGCACGTAACACCACCCCCAATAAAGGGAAATTTTGATCTGGATGAGCAAAATTTTAACTGCAAACTATATTATGTGATACAATACATTTATGGTCCATATAGCAAACTAATGTAACATATTACAGAAGCATATACGAATAGTAAATTCCACTCCACTATTAAAAAATACATCGCGAACTTAACATCTGCAAACACAATCGGTAATTATATTATCCTTGCCTTTATTGTGAATTATCATGTGACCATACTCCTGCAAAATCAAATTCTATTGTTGAATTGGAGTCTCCTAAACCATGACCTGACCTAAAACATAATCAAGATATGTCACACTGGCATGTCCAAATCCACTCTTAGCTAAATTAACTGTAAGTTTGGATTTGAAAGCCTTTCAAAGAGCTGTTCCACTGCAGAGATATGGGCTTTACTGTGACCAAATCATCAATGTCGACATCTGTATTCTAACCCTTGAATTACAGAATTAATCATTTTCTGAATGTTCCCGAAGCATTCTTCATTACAAATGACAGAACATTATATTCATACAACCAGAAGGTGTTACAAATGCAGAAATTTCTCTACCTCTATCCGTTAACGGAACACCAATACCCTTTCAACAAATCAATCTTTGTAAGAAACTTCGCCTTTTCATTCTTTTCTACACAATCATCAACCTTAGGGAAGGGATAAGCATCTGTTTTTCTTTTCGCAACGTATCTTTCTGTAATCAGTGCAAAACCGGAACTGCCATCTGGTTTAGGTACCATAACTCAAGGCGAACTCCAATCTGAAGTAAAATGCTGGTTTCAGGACGAGTCCTCCGAAACGATAACAGTAAGGAATGTAAATTGCTGATCCGATCCACCTCTGATCCTTTGATTAGGACTGGCTCATGGATCTCCAGTTTCCTCCTACTGAAGTCATTAACCAAATCATTGGCCTTAATGTAATTGGGTAAGAGGTTGCTGTTATGGCAACACTCAGCCAGATTATCTGTCCCCTTCCGACATGCTAATTCGTCATCACATTTGATTCGGAATATGACAGTAGTGTTGTAAGAAAGCAAACTTGAATCTGACTTTGGTGCCGTGCTTAGCCACACAGTCACATCTGTATCTCGAGTAGAGTCGATGTATAGGCACACAGCCATGTGATGCATCTGCGCTGATGGAGATCGTGGGGAAGATGTTGCTGCAAATCTGAACTGACTGCGCTCGATCGCAATGAGTTTTTTCCATTGTAAGAGGAGTAAGGGACCGAGATTTTTCACTTCTATAAGACTTTATAATGTGAACCATGTGCAGAATTGGGTTATTCGGTCTACCGAGTCGGCTCCACCATTTCTGATGGCTGATCCATTTAAACTCTTAGCCCCAATCTCCTGCGTTCTCCCCGTATCCCTGACCAATCCAGAGTCTATAAGCTCTGCCTTACATAACGTAAACACATGTCTTACTCAGACGCCTGTAGCAACGAATTCCACAACATCCGTTCTCTTCCTAACGAAGGCCTTTCCATCTCCTTTTGGCCTCTACACTTCCTCCAAACCACATGCTCCACCACCTGTCATCGTATCTTCGAACTTTCCATTGCAGCAATAACTAAAGACAATATGACTGTCCCGTTTTCCCTTTCGGGTTTTTTTCTGGTCTTAGTTTTAATACCGCAGGTTTCTAGATTAATATGTGTTACATCACAGGAAATAGTCGATCGAGATTCATTATATTCCCACCAAATATGTGTTCCGTTCAACTTTATCAGCTACGATGCTGGAGTTGAAACCAACAAGAAACAGTTTCTGTTTAGGTGGAAGTATTTCTCCCTGCCGCTTCATGCTGCTCTGTCTTCATACTGTTCAGCACGAACATCTGTGGTCTCTTTGATTTAAACTGGAACTTCACCTTTAACATTTCTTCTCAGACTGCAAATGACGGTAATGAGTCCCATCTTATCGCTTATTTTTCCGTTACAAATTTGTGGAAACCTTTGCAAGCAGCTATAACATTTTTATCTCACTTCACCACCTTCTTTTTGTTTTTTTATCTAACATTATCTATTGTTCATTTGAGAAATGTCTAGCCGCTATTACTATTTCTTTTTTGTCAAAATTATTAGTCAGTTATATTTAACTAAAATATGAGTGGTTAAAATGCAGGGTATGCCACTTATTGTCCTATAACTTAGAATATTTATCACTGCAATATTGAAGAATATCTGCCCTGTTCTCACAGCGACTACTGGGCAACTTCTTTTCTTTTTGAAGACGTATTATTTGGCTATGTTATTCTAATTGTTTAAATGTCAACAGTATATCTTTTAATTTCATACACAATCATTAAATCGCCTTCCCAAACTGTTTTACTGAGATCAGGGAATAAACCATATCACTTATTTATTCTGTGGACAATCCTCATATTGTGCTCATCTGCCTCTGATGGCTTTTATCTAATACCCTTGAGCATCGCTCATACTCCATTTTTCCACAATACCGATTGACTGACTGCCTTTCACACATGGCGTAGCAATGAGGCCCTCCATCTCGCTCTGCCCATAGCTTGGCAACAAATAATTAGAAGAATTCTTATTTGCTGCTTCATAACATTGCCACGGTTAACCAGTCGCGGTTAACCACATTAATCAGTCACGGTTGTTGGCTGTCAACTGAGCTACCGAACATTATTTATCAGGGCTTGGAAGACGGCGCGGCCATTGGTGAAGCCGAACGGCATGACCAGATTTTTGAAACGACCAAGAGGAGTGTTAATGGCTGTTTTCCATTCATCTCTCTCCCTTACCCTGACCAGGTAGTAAGCACTCCGTAGGTCCAATTTAGAGAAAATGGTGGCTCCGGGAAGGGGTTCGAAAGAGTTGATAAGGGACAGTGGATACTTATTTATTATGGTGAAGCTATTGAGGCCACGATAGTCAACGCAGCGACGCAGTGAGCCGTCTTTCTTTCACAAAGAGAAGAAACCTGCGCCTACAGGGGGAGATGAGGGTTGGATCATGCCAGCCGCCAGACAGTCATTTAAGTAAGACTCCATTGCTTCTCTTTCTGGCCGGGACGGATTATACAGCCGACTGGTAGGCAGAGGAGCTCCGGGGAGAAGGTCAATTGCGCAATCGTAAGAGCTGTATGGAGGCAGGAAAAGAACCGGTTGTTTGCTAAACACTTCGCCCAGATCATGATATTCTGCTGGAACCTTGGATAAGTCGGGGGTTTCAGAGTCAGACGAGGTCGCCCTTACTTCCACTGGGGAAAGGGCCAGTTGTACACAAAAGGAGTGACACAACGAACTGTCTATGTTCCCGGTGGACCAGTCGATGTGGGGATTATGGCAGCTTAACCAGGGGTAACCAAGAACGATCGGAGCTTGAGGAGCATAGGAAGCGAACCCGAAAGGCAGGACACAAGCACGGAGATTAAGTCTAGATGCTTGCACGGCCGTAAACGCCGAAAAGCAAACAGGAGGGATCTTGACACGGAGCCTTGACTTAGAGCCCGGACACGAAGGCTTGACGCGGAGCCTTTACTCGGAGTCCCAAAGGTAAACCTTGAAACAGGAGCTAAACTTAGAACAAACGGTTCTAAGCAGTAGGAAAAGGTCGTTATCTCACAGGGAAAAAGACCAAGGTCTGGCAACCAGTGGTTGTGACGTAGAGATTCTTAAACGGATTCTTTGATGGAAACCAGGTGTGCCATCATCATAGAGAATTGGAAGCAATTTGGGAAATTAACGATGGGGCTCATGGTATATTCAAAGAAATTTAGGAGCAAGATAGGGAATTAACGACCGGGATCATGACAGTACCCACACTCCTCCCCTCAACGGGAGCCTCCAGACCATTCCTCAGGCTTCTCCGGATGGTCCTGATGGAAATCACGGATTTGGGAAGTGTCCAAAATGAAGGACCGGGAAATACAAGAACGTTCCTCTGGGCCGTATCCCTCGCAATCGAACAGGTATTGGAGGTCCCTGCCTTGGCGGCACACTTCCAGTATTCGCCGCACGGTGTACGCTGGGTGGTCGTCTATAATCCGGGCGGGTGGAGGGGGTTCGGCAGAAGGGCTTAAAGGGCTGACAGAGACCGGCTTCAATTGGGAAACGTGGAATGTAGGATGGATGTGCATAGATTTGGGTAGTTTGAGTCGTCCCGCAGAGGGGTTGATAATACTCTCAATCTCGAATGGTTCCAGGAAACGTGGGGTGAGTTTCATGGGCTCCGTTCTTGAGCTGGATGTCTTTAGCAGAGAGCTAAAGCATCTGTCCAGACCGATAATGAGTTGCAGGAACCGATGGCGATCGGATAGGGGACGAAGCAATCCAGCAGGTGGTCGGTGGGAGGCTTTTCCGGGGGAACAAACACAACAGGCCGAGACAAAGGAGCGGGTGTCAGCGTCCGTGGAGGGCCACCAAAAAGTCTTTCTCTGGAGGGACAGAGTCCGATCGATCCCGGCATGACAGGCGAAACGGGACGAGTGCCCCCACTGGAGAACCGGAGACCAAACTGAATCGGACACAAAGAGGCGACTTGAGGGTCCGTTGCCTGGGACTGGTTGAGTCCGTTGGGCCTGTTTGACGATGGCCACGATCTCCCAGGTGGGGGCAGTCACTACAGTGGATGATAGCAGGATGGTCTTGGGGTTGGGAAGGCCCTCCTCGGAAACGTATTGACGGGAGAGAACATCGGGCTGCAGTTCTTGGACCCCGAATGATAAGTGAGTGTAATCCTGTTCCGACCAAAAAATAATGCCCAACGGGCCTGACGGGAATTCCTGCCATTGGCATTGCCACTGCCTCCCCAACTCCAAAGCAAGCTTGACTGCCAATAACTCCCGGTTCCCTACGTCGTAATTACGTTCGACGGGGGATAACCGGCGAGAAAAGAAGGCACACGGATCAATTTTTTGGTAAAGGCCTGAACGTTTGGAGAGGATCGCTCCCACCCCAGAGTCGGAGGCGTCAACCTCCACAATGAATTGACAAGAGTGATCTGGTTGGACCAGGATGGGAGCGGAGGTGAAATGCCTCTTCAACTCTGAGAAGGCAGAATCTGCTTCGGAATCCCAATGAAAAGGGGTCTTAGGAGAGTTGAGATGTAATCTCTGATAAAACGACGATAAAAGTTTGCCAACCACAGAAACCGCTGGAGTTGCTTTGAGTGTCGTGGGTGTTGGCTATTCTGCTACCACCCGGGTCTTTTCGGGATCCGCCCTCACTTGCCCGCTCTCGATGAGATAACCTAAGAAGCTGACTGAAGAAACGTGAAATTCGCCCCTCAGCTTTTCAGAACAATTTGTTCTCCCAAAGACTCTGCAGAACCTGAAGGACATGGTAGGCGTGTTCTTGAAGATTGCTGGAGAAGATTAAAATATCATCCAAATAAACAAACACGATGCGGTTAATAAAATCTCTAAGGACATCGTTTATCGGGGAGGGGGGGTCTGGCATTGGTTGGGCCGAAGGGCATGACCAAGAAGTGACCAAGAGGGGTGTTGAACGCAGTTTTCCACTCATCTACCTCCCTTATCCTGACCAGATGATAGGTACTTCGTAGGTCCAACTTGGAGAAGATGGTAGCTCCGTGAAGTGGTTCGAAAGCAGAGTTGAGAAGGGGCAGCGGATATTTGTTCTTTATGGTTATGCTATTTACGCCTCGGTAATCAATGCAGGGGCGCAGTACCCACAAAGAAGACACCTGCGCCAACAGGGGAGGATGAGTGTCGGATAATACGCGCCGCGAGAGATGCATTAAAGTACGTCTCCACTGCCTCCCTTTCAGGCCGGGACAAGTTATACAGCCGACCGGTGGGCAGAGTGGCCCCGGAGAGAATGTCGATTGCGCAATCATAAGGGCGGTATGGAGGCAAGGAGAGGGTCCGTTGTTTGCTGAAAACTTCTCCCAGATCGTGGTACTCTACTGGAACTTGGATAGGTCGGGAGTTTCAGCGGCAGGCGAGGTCGCGGAGACTTTCACAAGGGAACGGACTGGTTGAAGACAAGTGGGGTGACAGAACGGGCTAGCTGGCTAGCTTCCCAGTGGATCGGTCGATGCTAGGATTATGGCGGACCAACCAGGGATACCGAAGAACTATAGGAGCTTGGGGGAAGGAATTTAACTTAAAGTGTATCTGCTCCAGATGGTTCCCGGAGAAAATAAGAGACAGGCGTGGTGTGCAGTTTGTGATCCGGGATGGAAGTCTGCCGTCTGGTTCCCGGGCTTCCAGAGGGTTACTCGAAAGCCCCCGAGGAATCCGGCCCGGGAGGCTATATTTCCATGCAGAAGATTGCCCTCAGCACCGGAGTCCACTACAGCTGACAGAGGCAGGGATTGTTTGCTGTAACATAAATTACCGGGATAAGCATCCGGGTTCTGGGACGGATAGGAATGTTGTCTGGCTCACCAGGGTCCCCTTTCTACTGGTGAGCCTTCTTTCTTTGGTTGAAGAGGACAGGTAGCTCGGAAGTGGCCGGACTGGCTGTAGTATAGACATTCACCCGCTCTCAGTCTCCAGAGTCGCTCAGCGAGAGAGAGGTGGTTCCATCCCAGCTGCATAAGTTGCTCTTCCGGGGCCGTGGAAATCACCGGGCTTTGAGCTACTCTTGGAGGAGGAAGAGGAGAGAGAGTTGTTCTGGCGAGAGGCGAAATCGAATGCCGTGAAGTGGCCAACGGTGGTGGACGAGCAGACCTTTTCCTATAGCATTCTCGGAGACCATTGCCCCACCTGGTGGTGAGTGAGATTACTGAATCCAAGCTGTTGGTGTCGTCTCTTGACGCCAACTCGTCTTTCACCCTGTTGCTGAGCCCATCTCGAAATACCTGATCATTCCACACCGAGTGCCGCTCACGTCCGACTCGGAATACTCGGCGAACCTGTGGGAGCCCTGACAGAGAGTGAGTAGACGCTTAGCGGCATCTTTACGGGGAGGTCAAAGATCTTTCTTTGATCTTTAGCGGACAGGGAACGGAGACTATACACAACATCCCGAAGGAGTTGATCAGACAGACACAGTAGGGAGTCCTGGCTGGCGAGGGCTTGTTGCAGGGTCTTCGTGTCCGCTGGGTCCATTCTTGGCCAGTTCGTTCTGTTTCAGGAGCGTAGGAAACGAGCCCAAGTGCAGGACACAGGCATGGAGATTGCGTCCAGATGCATAGACGGGTGTAAACGCCGAAGAGCAAACAGGAGGAATCTTGACACGGAGCTCTGATATGGATCTTTGACACGGAGCCTTGACACGAAGTCTTGACGCGGCGCCTTGACTCAGGGAAACGGAGTCTCATAGGTAAACCTGGAGACAGGAGCTAGACTGATAACAAACGGTTCTAAGTGGTCGGGGAACGTGGTTATCTCACAGGAAAAAAAAGACCAACGGACTGGTGACTAGTAGTTGTGACGTAGGGTTTCCTATTCTGATTCTTTGATGGAAACCAGGTGTGCCATCATCATAGCGAATTGGAAGCAATTTGGGAAATTGCCGATGCGGACCATGGTATAATCGAAGAAAATTAGGAGCAAGATAGGGAATTAACGATCGGGGCCATGAGAAGGAGAGGAAAACAAATTGAATCGTACCTGTTGCCGATGGTTCCAGGAGAGAAAGAGAGACAGGCTTGATGTGCAGTGTGTGACTCGGGCGAGCAGACTACCGTCCAATGCCCGAGATTCGAGGGGGGTACCCAACGGCTCACGAGGTATTCCGACCAAGGAACCTATGTTTTCATCCAAAAGTTCTCCCCCATCGCCGGAGTTCACTAGTGCTGACAGAGAAAGGGACTGCTGGTTAGAAGTAGTTTGGATCTGTATCCGCGTTCGGGGGACTGGTGGAAAAGTTGTCTGGCTCACCAGGGTCCCCTTCACTACTGGTGAGCCTTCCCTTTTGGCAGAAGGGGACCGGTAGCACAGAAATAACCGGACTGGCAGCAATATAGACAAACCCGCTCACTCAGTCTCCGGAATCGCTCTGCGGGAGAAAGACGGTTCCGTCCCAGCTGCATGGGTTCATCTCCAGGTACAGTGGATACGGCCGGGCTGGGAGGTATTATAAAAGCAGTTGGAGAAGGGAGGCTTGTGCTGATGGGAGGTGGTAATGAGGGCCGTGGAGAGGCCAAAGGTGGCTGACGACCAGTTTTTTGCCTGTGGCGTTCTTGGATACGATTATCCAACCTGGTGGCTCGGGAGATCAAGGTATCCAGGCTGTCGGTGTTATATCTTGCCGCCAAATCGTATTTCACCATGTCGCTGCGATCATTCAGAAATACCCCTTGGAGTGCCTCATTGTTGCACCCCGAGTCGGCCGCTAACGTCCGGAATTCCACAGAATATTCAGCAACACTGCGTGAGCCATGACGCAGAGTGAGTAGACGCTGAGCGGAGCCGTTAACACTGACAGGTTCGTCAACGATCGTCATTTCGCGATAAAGGTGGCGAAGGATGAGCAGATATCCGGTTGATCGTCCCAAACACACTAAGGCACTTTAAACCCATGATATAAGCAATCTTTGGTTTATCCGTGGAGTACATGAATGACTGCTGTTCAACTACCAGGGAGTACTGCAAAAGGAAGGCCCGGCATTTCACCAAATCCCCAGCATAGTGCTTTGGTTCCGGTACATGCGGCTTTCTTGGCCGGGGTCTTGCTGTCACGTAGGTGGTTGCTACTACAGGCTGTCTGGGGTAGCTATACAGAGTTTCAGATATAGAAGGGATAAACTGATTGGATAGTCCACGTATCCAATCAGGTCCACCTGGTCAGCGATCTTCGTTACGTCAGCAGACAAGGAACGGTGGTTCTCCAAGAAGACCCGGAGGATTTGATCATGCGAACCCAGTAGAGAGCCTTGGCTGGTGAGGGCTGGTTGCAGGGTATTCGTGTCCGCTGGGTCCATTATGGACAGACCGTTCTATTGCACAAGGACACAAGTGCAGGACACGGGCACGGAGATTTGCTTAGGATGCAGACATGAACGACAAGCAGGAGGAAGAACAGGTAGGCAGGAGACTGTTCAGAAAGCCTTTGATAAGGTTCCACAAAGGAGATTGGTGGACAAAATTAAGAGCACGTGGTATTGGGTGGAGGGAACTAACATGGATAGAAAATTGGTTGGCAGACAGAAAACAAGGAGTAGCGATTAACGGGTCCTTTTCAGAATGGCAGGCAGTGACTAGTGGGGTACCGTAAGGCTCAGTGCTGGGGCCGCAGCTATTTACAATATACATTAATGATTCAATGAAGGGATTAAAAGTAACATTTGCAAATGTGCAGATGACACAAAACTGGGTGGCAGTGTGAAATATGAGGAGGATGTTAGGAGAATGCAGTGCGACTTGGACAGGTTGGGTGAATGGGAAGATGGATGGCAGATGAAGTTTAATGTGGATAAATGTGAGGTTGTCCACTTTGGTGGCAAGATCAGGAAGGCAGATTATTATCTGAATGGAGTCAAGTTAGAAATAGGGGAAGTTCAACGAGATCTAGGTGTCCTTGTTCGTCAGTCACTGAAATTAAAAATGCAGTTACAGCAGACGGTGAAGAAAGCTAATGGCATGTTGGCCTTCATAACAAGAGAAGTTGAGCATAGGAGGAAAGAGGTCCTTCTGCTGTAGTACAGGGCCCTGATGAGACCACACATGGAGTATTGTGTTCAGGCTTGGTCTCCAAATTTGAGAAAGGACATTCCTGCTATTGAGGGAGTGCAGCGTAGGTTCACGAGATCGATTCCCGGGATGGCGGGACCGTCATATGTTGAAATATTGTAGCGACTGGGCTTGTATACACTGAAGTTTCGAAGGATGAGAGGATATCTGATTGAAACATATAAGATTTTTAAGGTATTGGACATGCTACAGGCAGGAAACATGTCCCCGATGTTGGGGGAGTTCAGAACCAAAGGCCACAGTTTAGGAACAAGAGGTAGGCCATTTAGAACGGAGTTCAGGAAAAGCTTTTTCACCCAGAGAGTTGTGGATCTGTGGAATGCTCTGCCTCAGAAGGCAGTGGAGGGCAATTCTCCGGATGCTTTCAAGAAAGAGTTAGATAGAGCTCTTAAAGATAGCGGAGTCAGGGGATATGGGGAGAAGGCAGGAACGAGGTACTGATTGTGGATGATCAGCCATGATCACATTGAATAGCGGTGCTGGCTCGAAGGGCCGAGTGACCTACTCCTGTCTCTATTGTCTATTGAGAAGGACAGAATGTATTTTGACTCGGAGTGGAGAGAAAGAAACAGCGGACAAAACCCTTCTTATTACGGAGAGACAAAGTTACACTGAACTAAAACTTCCGAAGACTTAACGTGGCGCGGATTGGCTGGGTTTCACAGGTAAATCTCTAAACAGGAATTGAGCTTAGAAAACTGACCTTGACACGAAGAGACGGAGTTTCACATGTAATTCTCGCTAATGGAGCAACTTAGAACATACAGTCCTTATCTGCTGGGAAACTTAATTACCGCACAGGCAAAACCAACGATCTGGCAATTACTGGTTGTAACACCGAGGTTCTTCTGCTGCAGGTCCTGATGGAAACCAGGAGTGCCGTCTTCAAAGAGAATTCGGAGCATTCGGAAATTAACGGTCGGAACCATGGCACGATCAAAGGAAATTAGGAGAAAATAAGGAATTAGCGATGGGGACCGTGACAATCAATAGATTATGATCAGTGTAATTATTTATCTCTCCCTCCCTCTCTCCCACTCTCTCTCTCTCTCTCTCTCTCTCTCTCCCTCTCTCTCTCCTCTCTCTCCCTCCCTCTCCTCCCTCTCTCTCTCCCTTCTCTCTCTCTCTCTCTTCTCTCTCTCTCTCTCTCTCTCTCTCTCTCTCTCTCTCTCTTCTCTCTCTCTCTCTCTCTCTCTTTGTCTTTCTCTCCCCACACACAGATGTTCTCTCACCTTTACTTTTCCGTCTGTTTCATTTTTCACCTTCTAAAGATTTGCTTGTTCAGATTGGTTTTGCAGGCAGACTAACCCTGTTTGTTTATTTCTGAGAATTTATGACAATATTATGACTAGAAAGGTTCTGCGATCTGCTGTGTGACGAGTGCTGTATTTCTCAGATCTATCGTGATGAAATTGCATGGATGTACATCACGTGATAAAAGGATAATATGGCAATTATTTGTATTGCCGCACCGCCCGGGAAAGTTATAACACAATGGTTCAAAAACGCCACGGCAGAGGTCCCACAGATCACAGATACAGTTTATTCAGTGATACTGCGCGGATCAGGCCCTTCCTACTCAACGAACAACGTCGGCCAGCAATCCGCGTATTTAACCCCAGCACCATCATGGAATAACTTACCATTTCCAATTGTGTTATGGTCCGCTCCAGGAAGACCGCGTTCCGGTTCACGGTCCGGCCCGTGGACACCGGGCTCCGGGTCTTCTCGCTGTCCGTGTTTTCAGTCGGGCTTAATCACAAGCACCTGATTCTCGTATTGGGTCTGGAATGTAAGTGTCCCTGGGTTCGAGTGTCCTTGCTGGTTCGTCTCATTGTTATCCCGCCCTCACCTCTGTGGGGTAAGTCAGGCAATTTTTGCCGTTACCCTACGGTGGTATCTGTCCTTTCCTGTCCTTGCCTCCGTGGGATAAGTCAGGCCGTCATTGCTGTTACCCTGAGGCTAGACTATTCCCTTCCTTCCCTCTGAAGCCTGGCCTGAAGCCCTGTCTGCAGCCTACACCTCAAACCTTGCTTGCTACCCAGACCTGAAGCCTTGCCGACTACCCACACCTGAAGCCTTGCCGGTGACCTCGCCTGTATCGCCGTCAAGTTCAGCCGCCGGTTGAGAATGGAGCCTTTGCACGCCAACATAAGGAACCATCTATCGTTGAGCATAGAACTTTGTGTTTCTGTGGTTAGTGTCCGTGTATGAGTCCCGGCCCTATGTCCTGTTCTCAAGGAGAGGTCCCAGCTCTGTGTTCTGTGTTCCAGTGCTCCAGCCCAAGGCTCAGTGTTCCTGTGCTCGTCAAAGGCTCAGTGGAAGTTCCATTCCGTGTCCAATGCTCCGCTGAGGTTCCATTCCGTGTCCAAGACTCCGACGGAGGCTCCAGTCCGTGTCCAAGTCTAATTCACAGCCTCGGTCCTGAGTCCTGGTCTCGTCCAGGGCTAGTGCCCGTGTCCATCTATTCCTCTCCCTTGTCCCTGCGTTCCTGCACTCCCTCGATCAAGACCATGTCTCAGGTTCTTGTCCTCGTCCTAGACTGAGCTTCATGTCCTCCTCCAGCCCTGGAGTCCCGCGTCCTGCCCCCACGTCCAATCCGGTCCTCGCCTGGATCCGGAGTCCGTGCCGAGTCAAGATCCAGGTTCCGGGTCCCTGTCCAGTCTCTCGATCGGAATCCTTGTCCAGGTTCCTAGTTCCCAGCTCCCATTTCTTAGTTCCCGTTCCCTGTCTCCCAGTCTTGTCCAAGGCCTGTGTTTTGTCCAGCGTCGTTTCTTCCCCACTTCCCTTGCTTACTTAATACACCTTGTCCTCTCCCTAGTACTTCTGTGTCAGTGTCTTACATTTGGGACCGTTCCCAAAGCCACCCTATGACAAATTAACCTGCTTACAGTAAATACTTTGGACCAGGGGAGGAAAACGAGACACCCGCAGGAAACCCATCCATAGAAACATTCTTACGAAGGTCACCGGACTCCAACTCCCCGAGGTGCCGTGTTAACGTCTACGCTATCGCTGTGTCAAACTTACGGGTGTATTTTCAGGAGTTTCATGGTGTTAACAATGAATTATGGTTATAAAGACAGATATCTTAATTCGCCGTCGTTTATCTTGCAAAAGTTTGGGTTCATGCTGCAATTTCCTCGCACCAGCACCAACACGTGCTCGCAGTTATGGACTGTTTGTGTGGCTGACGGTGGCTTTCACCTTTGATCAATGTATTGCAATTTGTAGTCACAAGATGCAGAAACAATTTTGCACCGAAAGGACGACGATTATAGTGGTAGTGACTGCGGGCATAGGGATATTTTTAAGGTGTTGTTCCATTTTACTTTTCAGTAGATCGTTTTGAGATTATTGACGACGTTCCACGGCGCTGTATTAACAGAGCAGATTAATTTACCAGTGTGGAAAGCTTACATACTGTTCATGGTATCAATCGGTTTAATTCTAATGTTAAATGCTTTATCTGTCAGACATATTACAGCGGCAAACAAAATCCGCCAACGACTCCAGAGCAACCACGACAATAAAAACAATTCACAGGTGTGTTTTCAAGAACTTAATGGTGTTCACAATGAATCTCGGTTTTTTCTAAGTATGATTAGGTTTCAAGTACTTTCCCTTTGAGGAATACCTACGGTGCATATGTATGAGTTGTTTTTCAGGCATATGTAATGCTCTTTGCTTCATACAATACGTTAATGCCATTTCTTCTCGGAGTCCATTATAAAGTAAGAAATCATGTCGGAGATGATTGAAATAAATTGACTCAACAGGCATATAATGGAATCTGACCAACAACAAAACGTTTATGTTCAAGCCGAAGTAGATTCCTCTGCCACTCAATACTGTTCAGTCATTTCGCACGGCGAAGGTTTGTTACTTTCACACTGGGACTCTGGATTCACCATTTTCTCTCGGGCTGCAAATGACCGTAATGACTCCATCTGAGAGCTTATTTTTATTTTGCAAACTTGTGGAAAATGTTGCAAGAGGCTGTAACATCATTGTCTCATTGCAGCAGCTTCTTCTACTTTACATCAAACAATTTCTGTTGCTGAGTTGTGAAACTTTACCAGCCTCCAATCCCATTGTTTTCAAGGCAACATGTTTATTCGATTATATATAACTAAAATCGTAGAGGTTAAAGTGAAACGTAAAGCCACTCGATCTCCGCTAACATAGAAGATTTGCGCTGTATTTGTCCGGTTCTAGCAGCTATTAACGGCAGACATTTATATTTTGTAATTTTATCACAACTCAATACGCATCACTTGCCTAGTTTATGTTGATTTCTTAAATGGAAACTATGTATCGTATGAATGGAATCATTACATGCATCTAATTTATTGAGAGCAAAGAATGAATCAAACCTACTGGAATCATTCCGTGCAGACTTCTCTCATACTCTCCACCTTAGCTCTCCGTATCATTGAGGCACTCCAGCCTCTGAATCCTTCGACAAAGTCGTGACAGCTTGGAGGTTTCCCAACAATACTGGATAAAAAATTGTTGGGAACCTCGTTTTCTCTTAAGATGCTTTTTAGTTCGGTCATTCAAACGTCGCCCTCCACGCAGTTACAGCTAACTCTCAAAGGTTCAAAGGTTAATTTATCATCAAAGTGTACAACTCTGAAATTATTCTTCCCCAGATAGCAACGAAACCAAGAAAGAGAAGAACGGCAGCACATCATCAACCCCCAAATCACTTCTGCCCTCACAAGAAAAGGCGATTAAAAACGGAATAGGGGCATCAACACCCACATACGCCTCCCCTAGTCAGAAACCAAAAAGATCGTGCGAAACTTACAGAATATTTATTTATATTACTGAATTAAGAACCTGAGTGAATTTCTCCGGCACCGCAACAGGACTTTCTCGGGCAGCGAGCGAACCTGCCAGCGATGAAAAGGCAGTCTTCTCTCTCCGGTAGCAGAGCGATGTCCTGGCGATCAAAGGCAGTCTCCCCTCTCCGTTGCAGAGCGCTTGCCTTCCATTTTGCCTGAATGTTACAATCTCACTCGGCAGTTTAATCAGCCAACAAAGGAAGCCAACAATCGTCGAAATTCAGTCGAACATCGGCTAGCGCTCCAGCCGCAGCCTTCTCGCCACGACGTTCCCGCAAGCTGTCCCTGACTCTGGAATCCTCTAAAAGACTGCAGAACGCTGTAATGATTTTAAATAATTTCCAACTGCAAATCACAGGCTCCTACAGTCCCAGATTTATATTCAAGACGAAAACCAAATGTAAAAGACAGAAAAGAATTGAAGTATATAGTTTTAATCTCTATCCAGTTAATCGACTGAAGGAGTGTTGTACGCAGGCGCCATTCCAACCGGAAGAGTGCATCACTGGTCCACTCTCTATAGATTATGACATTACTATCGTCATACACACTTCGAATAACTCAATTTATGCAGCATTAACGCAACACCATAAGTTGAACGCTCTAGTGCTGCGCCACTCAAACACTTTGTTTAAATGTTTCCTCTCAATTTCCCAGACCTGCTTTCAGTGCCTCTTCAATCAAGAAAACAATAATTAACTTCGGCTTTATAATTTTGATCTTAACTCTGTAGCCTGCTGCAATACAAACTACTTCGGTACATTCACGCATAGTAATCGTTTGTAAGGCGATTGGATCTGACCCCTCACAATCAAAATGTATTCAATACTATGACCATACCAGCGAATGGTAGCTAAATCAACCGATTTTATAGAAATTCATTGTTGAATAGAATACATTCTTACTCTTTTGCCGTCATTTCCGATATGACCAGTACATTTTCCCCCTTTCCCTCAGCCTGAGTGGCCAAGTAGGAGTCTGGAGTCTTGCTTCGCCTCGCCTTGCCTCTGCTTGGAGCCTTGCCTCGTCTCGCCATACGGAATCTCCGCCAACCGCTAGGGAAGTCGAAGCGCTGCCATGCTTTCTTCGTAAGAGTATTGACTTGTTAAAATCAGGGCGAGTCCTCCGAAACAATAACAGCGAGGAATGTAAAGTTGATGATCCTATCCACCTCTGGCCCTTCGATCACGGTTCGCTCTTGGACCTCCAGATTGTTCCGACTGAAGTCAATAATCAACTCCTTGGTCTTTCAGTCATTGAGTAGCAGCTTGTAGTGATGGCAGCTCTGAGCCAGGTTTTCAATCTCCCTCCGACATGCTGATTCGTCACCACATTTGATTCGGAATACGACAGTGGTGTTGTCAGCAAACATGAATCTGGCTTTGGTGCTGTGCTTAGCCACACAGTCACATGTATAGCGTGAGTCGAGTTGCGGTCTAAGCACAGAGTGTGTCGTGCATCTGTGCTGATGGAGATCAGGGTGCACGTGTTGTTGTGAATCCGAACTGGCTGGGCTCGATCTAAATGACTCTTTTTCATGGTAAGGGGAAAGAGACAGAGGTTTTTCAGATTGTAGAACTTGATATACGAGCATAATTATTGAACGATCATTGCTTGTGTATCCACAGTCTCTTGGGCAACCTCCTTTAAAACACTGGGCAGAACACCATCTGGTCCAGGTGGCTTGTCTACCATCAGACCTTTCCGTTTCCCACGGTATGTCTCCTTCGTAATCGCAGGTTCACACACTTCTAAACCCTGACACTCTGGAACTTCCGACACGTTGCTTGTGCCCCCACAGTGTAGAATGATGGAAAATACTTATTCACTTCTCCAGCGGTACAATATCGTCCAATATTCAATTTCATTTATTTTAAACCTGAAGTATCTAAAGAAGTTTCTGCTATCCGCCTTAATATTATAAGTGGCCTTCATGACATTTTCAGTTACTTTCAATTGGTTTTCAATCGCATCCTAACACTCTAACTTCCCGCTGTTTTTCTCTATTATATGCCGTCTCTTTCGCATTTGTGTTGGCTTCGAATTCTCTTCTTACCCACGGTTGTGTCATCTTGCCGTTTGAATACATCCTCCACTCTGCTTCCTCTTTCGAATGATCTCAGTTCATTTTTTACCAATAGCGCAACGCCATCCCCTCTACCTATTTCGATACAATATGTATCGTTGGATGTGCAGCTGCCAGCTGTAAGATTCTTTGAATCACAGTTAGTGATACATACAACGTCATACCTGTCACTGCGTAACTTTGCCTCAAATTCAACTACATTTTTCTGTATATTGCCTGCATTCAAGTAAAGCACCTTCTGTCCAACAATCACCGTTTTTCACTTTATCCTCCTTTAGCAATGTATCCTGTTGATTGCAATTCTGCCCTGAAATCAGTCCCTAATTGCTAGGAGTCTCACTGTATACTGTCTCTGTTTGTAAGCCAGCGCTATCACTCTTATTCTCAACCAATGCCAAATCAGTTAACATAATTCAAAAAACAAATTAGATTTCCTTTATTAATTTAGGAACTAGTAAGAGCTGCGCAAATCTGGTACAAATGATACTTATTTGAAAGTGATAATAAATTAGAAAACAAATATCTGAAATTTTGTGTAACACAGAAGGGATGCGTGGCATTCTCCTTTGAAAACGAGAGCAAAACTAAAAGTAAGTGCATTTTGCTGTGATTTCCCCGATGAGCGATATGAATTGCGCAGTACCAAATGTGTAGAGATGGCTTTCTTTAATTGTTTGTTCACTGGGCTGTCTCTGATGTGACTAATGAGCTGCTAAGATTAATTGCGAGATTGCAGTATCCCCTCCCTTATAAGCACTCGCAAAGCAATCACAGGTAGTTTTGGGCAGTAGGAACAGTGTAAACTGATCGTCACGTCACACAGAAAATGGAATATCCAGCAATCTACTACATAGAGAGTGTATATTATCCTGTACTGACTGCGATTGGTATTCCCAGTAAGTAAGTGGAGTTTCTTGTGCGATTTCTGCTTGCTCTATCTACTGCACGACATTATATTTGCTGTAAAATACATTGAATGAAGTGTCTTTTCTGACAAGGGATTTCGGTCGAGTCACGTTGAAGCATATATTTTTCTCACTCAGACCGGACAGTTCTTTCCTGTCGCTGGTTTCTTTGTCAACTGCAATAACCAGCCTTGTTCCAGTATTTTCCATTGCCCGACCTTCCAAAATATTAATGGTTTTTATCCTTCGAAGTCTCAACCCACTCCCGTCGACCTGCAGCGGGACCATCGTTCATTCACACTAGCATGCAACAAATGAGATTTCATTTTGAATATAATTGACTAAATGAGTTTTCAATTGCAACAATAACCAAAGCAAATATGACTGTCCCGTTTTCCCTGTTGGATTTGTTTGTTCTGGTCTTAATTTTAACGCTGCAGGTTCCTGGACTCACATGTATTAGATAAGTGGAAACAGGAATATCTAAACCCATTGTATTCCTGTTCTCAAAGTTCCGTTCAGCTACAATGCGCGAGTTATTCTGCATTGTTGCGTTGATAAGAAATCCGCTGTTAACGATGCCGTGGTCTGCGGAATCCCATTGAAAGCTGCAGGTAATTTACCGACTCAGCTTTTTCTCCGATCCCTCCCTTGGCCACAAGCACGAATGTAAGCTCGAATGAACTGTGTAAACACTTCGTGGATCGAAGCCAGTTCAATCAGTGTGTAAACAATAATTTGGATGGAAATCAAGTAAAATGCATCGGATTTTGTGAGCTTGAAACTAACACTTATTTCTTCCTTGCAGTTAATTTAATGGCGATTGTGATCCTCTGTCTTCGAAAATGTGGACTCTCCAAATGCATCACCCTTTACCTCGTAGCAATGGCAACAGCTGATTTAATGTGTGTTATCATAGGCGTTGCAATAGAGCGGATCAATAATATTTACGGTTTCGCCAATGTTTTGTTCATCACTCCGATTTGCGCTCTGACATCTGTGCTTCGGTTCGCAGCCACGGACTGTTCTGTCTGGCTGACCGTGGCTTTCACATTTGATCGATGCATTGCAATTTGTAGCCAAAAGCTGCGGAAACGAGTTTGCACCGAAAGAACAGCGACTATAGTGGTGATGATTGTGAGCATAGGGAGCTGCCTGAGGTGTTTTCCATATTACTTTACAGTAGCTCCTGTCGTGATTATTGACAACGTTCAATGGTACTGCACTGACAGGGCAGATTACTTTAGTTCACCAGTGTGGAAAGTTTACCAGATGGTTGATGGTATCATTGCATCTTTACTGCCAATCGGTTTAATTCTATTGTTCAATGCTTTAACAATCAGTCATATCATCGACGCAAACAGAATCCGCCGAGGATTCCGGAACATCAATGACACTAAGAAGGATTCAGAGGTGGCGAACCGGAGAAAATCAATGATTTTGCTGTTCGCTCTATCAGCCAATTTCATTTTATTGTGGATCCCCTGTATAGTCTCCACTATGATCTGGCAGGCTCAGAATTACTTTTATACAGACAGATATCTTAATTCGCCGTCTTTTATCCTGCAAGAGTCTGGGTACATGTTGCAATTTCTCTGTACGTGCACCAACACGTGTATCTACATATTGTCCCAGAAGAAATTCAGGGAAGAAATTAAGAAAGGAGTGAATCATCTGGTCACATTGAATGGCCGACTCTGCAGATAAGACGTAAGTTGATTTGTATATTTTGTTATTAAGTCACATGAAGTTTTTTAATAATGGGCAGGTTTGATCAAAAGTCTGGTCTGCCTGGCGTGCTGCCTGTATGCTAGGATACCGTTTCGCACCAAAGCTAGCGAGTTTAATTTCCTCACATGAGCCAGCGAATAAAGTGTGGCTGATGTGATACTTACACTGGCAGAATTACATTTAAATCACTGGAAAAATAGCGAATGCTTAGTCAACGTACAGAATGATGCTGGCATGATTCTTAATTTGTTTGATTTATCTATTAATCGACTGATCATCGATCCACTGAACACACGCATAGATATCATCCGAGAGTCCGTGTATTAGAATCGGATCTCCGTTGTACCAGGTTCACGAAATGAGGAGTCACACTTTTCCCTGAAGACGGGAAATATACAACATAAGAGAATGAATCCTTAGTCTGACACGTCAATTGTTCTGTTTGCCGTTTTAATCTATCAGAAATGCAACCTCAACTTCACCTTCACAAAAGAACATCGCTTTCTCTTTCTGGTGGTACAATGATTTATTTCGTCGATATGATTTCATTCCAGGAGGTTTGCCAAGCCAACATCAAGCTGTGTGTCCTTAATCAAGAAGAAAAGAAAATTTGCCGGTTCTGGAAATGCGTTGTCCAAAATCACGTTGCAGTGGCGTTCAATTTAAGCACGTGTGCTCCAGAGCTAAAGGGCATTAATAATGACTCGACATTTCTTCATAGTGTGAATGTGTTCAAGTACTTTCCCCTACGAGAGTTACCTTTTTATCCACACGTAGTGCTCTTTGTTTCGTGCAACAGATTCATTGCTGAATTGCAGAATTTCTCCAGACGCCATTTCTATTTTTTTTGGCAACATCTTTGTTCAGTTATGTTTTACTAAAATAAAGTAGAGGTTAGAATGAAACCTAAAGCCACTTACTGAACGATAAGCGAGACGATTTATTGTAACAATGTGGAATGTTTGTCCTCTCTCACAGCCATTACCACACGACTGCTTACCTTCTTAATTTTATGAAAATGTAAGACTAATTACATGGTTATTCAATGTAAACTTCTTAAATTGTGTTTTTTTTCATTTACGTTTTTATCATTAATCATTCATATTTGTCATCCGTGAGTCCAGTTCCCCAGCCTTCGGGACCGGTGAACCATTCATACCGCGCCCTGTACCTTTGCCCTTTTCTGCATGGCTGTTCTGTATTTCCTTATTAACGGTGAAAGCACAGGGTCCTGACACAATCCAACAAAGCTATCCGGGTCATTGAAGCATGTAGACTTCCAAACCCTAGAATAAGTTTGAAGTCCGCTGGAAGGATTTCTCCACAACACCGGATGTAAAGGAGCTTGTTACCTCTTAAGCTTCTTTATAAATCGACATTCCAAAATTCCTCATCCACGGAATGATCTCTTTTGATTATTACATCATCATCGTCATAACGATGTCCAATTACCTACTTCGTGCTTCATTAATGCAACACTGTTGGACTATAAATAACATTCACCAATACTCTCAGCTCTTTATCTCCCTTAGACTCATATAATCTCAAACTTCCCCTGAACTTGTCTCTGTGCCTCTTCAATAAAAACTACTTTTAATCACAATACTGACCTTACTTTCTAAGCCTGCTGTTGTATAAACTATATTCTTTCAAATGCTCGCGCAAGGTGATCATGCATACGGCAGCTGACTCTGACCCCGCACATTCAATACTATCCAGCTGTTAGAACAACAGTTGTTGGGAGGTAACTTGTCCTATTCTGCTTGAAATCATTGTTGCGTAGAATAAACTCTAAATCTTCTGTCATACATTCTGATACTTCATTGTTCACTTTTACATCAACCAGAGTGTCCAAAATAAAAGTGTTGTGAATGCATATCTGTTGCCCTCAGTCGCCGCCAGAACTTTTATGGTCAGCGACGTGAAACCTGTTGTCACATAACACACCAAAGGCCTTTCAGCGCCCTATATGTATAGCATTCCTGTTGGATGTAACCACCCAAATCCCGCTATCAACATCAGCCTCACAGACCATCATGTTTCCTCTTGTATTTAGTTCTCGCTCACTTCTCGATTCTACCATCGGGCAGTGCGCAGAACCATGGGTCCCACTCGCGCAGTTTCAGCATCATTAGCAATGTGAATGACATCAGGCACCACAACTCTGTGCAGGTTCCATAATCAACTGACTCGCTTTCAAGGACGGTACACCACCATAAGACCATACCCTGATGTTGAGGGGTAATAACTGCTTCTGAGCCTGGTAGTGTACATCATGAAGTTCCTCTACTTTGGTCCAGCTGGCAGCAGATAAATGAGAGAATGTCCTCGAGGCTGGAGAGACTCTGATGATGGATGCCGGGTTCCTGCGGCCACGTTTCATACAGAAGTGCCCAAAGGTGAGGAGGGACTATTACAGACTGGGCCGTATCCACTACTACTGTTGGAAGGATTTTCCGTTCAATGTTATTGGTATTCCCATACCAGACTGGGTTGCAGCCAGTGAATACACATTACGCTAAAAGCTTATAGTCTCTAGTCAAAGCTCCCGATGCCATACGGAATCTCCACAAATTCCGAGCAAAGTATAGGCCCTGCCATTCTTCATTTGTAATTGTGCTGGGGTCGGGTCGAGTCATCGGAAACGTTAACAACAGGGAAAGTAAAGGTGCTGATTCTATCCACCTCCGATCCTTTCATTACGACTGGCTCATGGACTTGTAGTTTCCCCCTGCTTAATTCAATAACCAACTCATTGGTCTTGCTGTAATTGAGAAAGGGTTTGTTGTTATTTCAACACTGAGCCAGATTTTGTAACTCTCTCCGACATGCTGATTCGTCACCACATTTCATCCGGAGTACGTCAGTGGTGTTGTCAGCACACTTGAATCTGGCGTTGGTGACGTGCTGAACCATACAGTCACATCCGTATCCCGAGTAGAGTCGAGGTATAGGCACACAGCCATGTGATGCATCTGTGCTGATGGCGATCGTGGGGAAGATGTTGCTGCAAATCCGAACTGACTGCGCTCGATCGCAATCAGTCTTTTCCATTGTAAGAGGTGTGACGGACCAAGATTTTTCACTTGTATAAAACCTTACATCGTAAACCTCGGGCAGAATTGGACTATTTGGTCCATCGAGGCTGCTCCGCCATTTCTGACGGCTGATCCATTTACACTCATAGCTCCACTCTCCTGCGATCTCCCGTATCCCTGACCAATCCAGAATCTATCAAGCTCTATCTAATATAACGTAAACACGTGACCTCCTCAGACGCCCGTGGTGAAGTATTCCACAACTTATGATCTCTTCCTCCCTAAATTCCTTTCCATCTCCGGTCTGATAGGATGGATTTCTATCTTATACTCTCCCATCACAGCAAATTTGCGCTTCACATTCACTGTGTCGAGGCCTTTGAACATTAAATGGTTTCAATGAGGTCACCCCTCATTTTTCTGAAATCCAGTGAATACAGGCCGAGGGCCAACATATTGTCTTCATTTCAAAAGCCGTTCAATCCTGGAATCATTTCCGCGAACTTCCATTGAACTCTGTCCGGAGTTGACACATTCGTTGCTGAGAGCAGAAAACGGCACACAATGCTGCAAGTCAGGTCTCCCTAATACTTTATTGACGCTCAACATTATATCCTTGCTTTTGAATGTAATTATTCCTGAAGGGAATACTGTTACGTACCAGCAGATATAGATCGGATATTTAGTCCAGTTTCAATGTTATAACCACTATCTTTCTGACAATCTACTGAAAACATAAAAACTCAAATGAAATAATCAGAAGTTATCAGTTTTTTGCGTATGTGTTTTGTGTGTCTGTTCGGCTCCCAAACAGTGAAGATTAGGAGCAATTATTTGTCTTTAGAGTCAGATGGCAAAGTTCCAGTAATCCACAGAATAAATGGTGGGAGAGATTTGTAAATCTACGCTAAAATGTAGAAAGAAAGCAGTTACGAAGAATTTCTCAGATTCCACACATGAGCGAACAATATAACAGTCGGCGAAAATAATATCCGTCGAATCGTTGCGAAATCCCCATCGAAATATCACCAGGTGACAGTCACGAAATATCCTTTCTTCCAAGTGGTTACTACACAACACTCCCGAATCCAGGTAAGGTTTAACAAGAGCGGTCCCACAGGATATTCCAACAAAAATCCACATACGGACTATATAAAAGGCAAGTCACACACCTACTGACAGCTTGCAGTCCAAACTCACTCTCTCTCACTCTCTCTCTTTCTCACTCTCTCCCTCTCTCTCTCTCTCTCTCTCTCTCTCTCTCTCTCTCTCTCTCTCTCTCTCTCTCTCTCTCTCTCTCTTCCTCTCTTCCATCTCTCTCTCTCTCCTTCCAACCGAAAATCCCAGCTTGTTATACTGATACCATAGTCCCGTCTCAGTCAGGCGTTTCTTAAAGTGACATCACGTGCAGGCACGTAACACCACCACCAATAAAGGAAAATTTTGATATGGATGAGCAAAATTTTAACTGCAAACTATATTATGTGATACAATACATTTATGGTCCATATAGCAGACTAATGTAACATATTACAGAAGCATATACGAATAGTAAATTCCACTCCACTATTAAAAATACATCGCAAACTTAACATCTGCAAAGACAATCGGCAATTATATTATCCTTGCCTTTATTGTGAGTTATCATGTGGCCATACTCCTGCAAAATCAAATTCTATTGTTGAATTGGAGTCTCCTTAACCATGACCTGACCTAAAACATAATCAAGATATGTCACACTGGCATGTCCAAATTCACTCTTAGCTAAATTAACTGTAAGTTTCGCTTTGAAAGCCTTTCAAAGAGCTGTTCCACTGCAGAGATATGGGCTTTACTGTGACCAAATCATCAATGTCGACATCTGTATTCTAACCCTTGAATTACAGAATTAATCATTCTCTGAATGTTCCCGAAGCATTCTTCATTACAAAGGACAGAACATTATATTCATACAACCAGAAGGTGTTACGAATGCAGAAATTTCTCTACCTCTATCCGTTAACGGAACACCAATACCCTTTCAACATATCAATCTTTCTAAGAAACTTCGCCTTTTCATTCCTTTCTACACAATCATCAACCTTAGGGAAGGGATAAGCATCTGTTTTTCTTTTCGCAACGTATCTTTCTGTAATCAGTGCAAAACCGGAACTGCCATCTGGTTTAGGTACCATAACTCAAGGCGAATTCCAATCTGAAGTAAAATGCTGGTTTCGGGACGACTCCTCCGAAACGATAACAGTAAGGAATGTAAATTGCTGATCCGATCCACCTCTGATCCTTTGATTAGGACTGGCTCATGGATCTCGAGTTTCCTCCTACTGAAGTCATTAACCAAATCATTGGCCTTAATGTAATTGGGTAAGAGGTTGCTGTTATGGCAACACTCAGCCAGATTATCTGTCCCCTTCCGACATGCTAATTCGTCATCACATTTGATTCGGAATATGACAGTAGTGTTGTAAGAAAGCAAACTTGAATCTGACTTTGGTGCTGTGCTTAGCCACACAGTCACATCTGTATCTCGACTAGAGTCGATGTATAGGCACACAGCCATGTGATGCATCTGCACTGACGGAGATCGTGGGGAAGATGTTGCTGCAAATCTGAACTGACTGCGCTCGATCGCAATGAGTCTTTTCCATTGTAAGAGGAGTAAGGGACCGAGATTTTTCACTTCTATAAGACTTTATAATGTGAACCATGTGCTGAATTGGGTTATTCGGTCTATCGAGTCTGCTCCACCATTTCTGATGGCTGATCCATTTAAACTCTTAGCCCCAATCTCCTGCGTTCTCCCCGTATCCCTGACCAATCCAGAGTCTATAAGCTCTGCCTTACATAACGTAAACACATGTCTTACTCAGACGCCTGTAGCAACGAATTCCACAACATCCGTTCTCTTCCTAACGAAGGCCTTTCCATCTCCTTTTGGCCTCTACACTTCTTCGAAACCACATGCTCCACCACCTGTCATCGTATCTTCGAACTTTCCATTGCAGCAATAACTAAAGACAATATGACTGTCCCGTTTTCCCTTTCGGGTTTTTTTCTGGTCTTAGTTTTAATACCGCAGGTTCCTAGATTAATATGTGTTACATCACAGGAAATAGTCGATCGAGATTCATTATATTCCCACCATATATGTGTTCCGTTCAACTTTATCAGCTACGATGCTGGAGTTGAAACCAACAAGAAACAGTTTCTGTTTAGGTGGAAGTATTTCTCCCTGCCGCTTCATGCTGCTCTGTCTTCATACTGTTCAGCACGAACATCTGTGGTCTCTTTGATTTAAACTGGAACTTCACCTTTAACATTTCTTCTCAGACTGCAAATGACGGTAATGAGTCCCATCCTATCGCTTATTTTTCCGTTACAAATTTGTGGAAACCTTTGCAAGCAGCTATAACATTTTTATCTCACTTCACCACCTTCTTTTTGTTTTTTATCTAACATTATCTATTGTTGAATTGAGAAATGTCTAGCCGCTATTACTATTTCTTTTTTGTCAAAATTATTAGTCAGTTATATTTAACTAAAAAAGGAGAGGTTAAAATGCAGGGTATGCCACTTATTGTCCTATAACTTAGAATATTTATCACTGTAATATTGTAGAATATCTGCCCTGTTCTCACAGCGACTACCGGGCAACTTCTTTTCTTTTTTAAGACGTATTATTTGGCTATGTTATTCTAATTGTTTAAATGTCAACAGTATATCTTTTAATTTCATACACAATCATTAAATCGCCTTCCCAAACTGTTTTACTGAGATCAGAGAATAAACCATATCATTTATTTATTCTGTGGACAATCCTCATATTGTGCTCATCTGCCTCTGATGGCTTTTATCTAATACCCTTGAGCATCGCTCATACTCCATTTTTCCACAATACCGATTGACTGACTGCCTTTCACACATGGCTTAGCAATGAGGCCCTCCATCTCGCTCTGCCCATAGCTTGGCAACAAATAATTAGAAGAATTCTTATTTGCTGCTTCATAACATTGCCACGGTTAACCAGTCGCGGTTAACAACATTAATCAGTCACGGTTGTTGGCTGTCAACTGAGCTACCGAACATTATTTATCAGGGCTTGGAAGACGGCGCGGCCATTGGTGAAGCCGAACGGCATGACCAGATTTTCGAAACGACCAAGAGGAGTGTTAATGGCTGTTTTCCATTCATCTCCCTCCCTTACCCTGACCAGGAGGTAGGCACTCCGTAGGTCCAATTTAGAGAAAATGGTGGCTCCCGGAAGGGGTTCGAAAGAGTTGATAAGGGACAGTGGATACTTATTCAATATGGTGAAGCTATTGAGGCCACGATAGTCAACGCAGCGACGCAGTGAGCCGTCTTTCTTTCACACAGAGAAGAAACCTGCGCCTACAGGGGGAGATGAGGGTCGGATCATGCCAGCCGCCAGACAGTCATTTAAGTAAGACTCCATTGCTTCTCTTTCTGGCCGGGACGGATTATACAGCCGACAGGTAGGCAGAGGAGCTCCGGGGAGAAGGTCAATAGCGCAATCGTAAGAGCTGTATGGAGGCAGGAAAAGAGCCGGTTGTTTGCTAAACACTTCGCCCAGATCATGATATTCTGCTGGAACCTTGGATAAGTCGGGGGTTTCAGAGTCAGACGAGGTCGCCCTTACTTCCACTGGGGAAAGGGCCAGTTGTACACAAAAGGAGTGACACAACGAACTGTCTATGTTCCCGGTGGACCAGTCGATGTGGGGATTATGGCAGCTTAACCAGGGTAACCAAGAACGATCGGAGCTTGAGGAGCATAGGAAGCGAACCCGAAATGCAGGACACAAGCACGCAGATTAAGTCTGGATGCTTGCACGGGCGTAAACGCCGAAAAGCAAACAGGAGGGATCTTGACACGGAGCCTTGACTTAGAGCCCGGACACGAAGGCTTGACGCGGAGCCTTTACTCGGAGTCCCAAAGGTAAACCTTGAAACAGGAGCTAAACTTAGAACAAACGGTTCTAAGCAGTAGGAAAACGTCGTTATCTCACAGGGAAAAAGACCAAGGTCTGGCAACCAGTGGTTGTGACGTAGAGATTCTTAAACGGATTCTTTGATGGAAACCAGGTGTGCCATCATCATAGAGAATTGGAAGCAATTTGGGAAATTAACGATGGGGCTCATGGTATATTCAAAGAAATTTAGGAGCAAGATAGGGAATTAACGACCGGGATCATGACAGTACCCACACTCCTCCCCTCAACGGGAGCCTCCAGACCATTCCTCAGGCTTCTCCGGATGGTCCTGATGGAAATCACGGATTTGGGCAGTGTCCAAAATGAAGGACCGGGAAATACAGGAACGTTCCTCTGGGCCGTATCCCTCGCAATCGAACAGGAATTGGAGGTCCCTGCCTTGGCGGCACACTTCCAGTATTCGCCGCACTGTGTACGCTGGGTGGTCGTCTATAATCCGGGCGGGTGGAGGGGGTTCGGCAGAAGGGCTTAAAGGGCTGACAGAGACCGGCTTCAATTGGGAAACGTGGAATGTAGGATGGATGTGCATAGATTTGGGTGGTTTGAGTCGTCCCGCAGAGGGGTTGATAATACTCTCAATCTCGAATGGTTCCAGGAAAAGTGGGGTGAGTTTCATGGGCTCGGTTCTTGATCTGGATGTCTTTAGAAGAGAACTAAAGCATCTGTCCAGACCGATAATGAGTTGCAAGAATCCGATGGCGATCGGATAGGGGACGAAGGAATCCAGCAGTTTGTCGGTGGGAGGCTTTTCCAGGGGAACAAACTCAACAGGCCGAGACAAAGGAGCGGGTGTCAGCGTCCATGGAGGGCCACCAAAAAGTCTTTCTCTGGAGGGACAGAGTCCGATCGATCCCGGCATGACAGGCGAAACGGGACGAGTGCCCCCACTGGAGAACCGGAGACCGAACGGAATCGGACACAAAGAGGCGACTGGAGGGTCCGTGGCCTGGGACTGGTTGAATCCGTTGGGCCTGTTTGACGATGGCCACGATCTCCCAGGTGGGTGCAGTCACTACACTGGATGGTAGCAGGATGGTCGTGTGGTTGGGAAGGCCCTCCTCGGAATAGTATTGACGGGAGAGGGCATCGGGCTGCCGTTCTTGGACCCCGGATGATAAGTGAGTGTAATCCTGTTCCGACCAAAAAATAATGCCCAACGGGCCTGACGGGAATTCAGGCCATTGGCTGTTTGGGGATATGCAAGGTTCTTCTTTTAGTCCAGACGATAAACGAATGTTCGGCTCCCTCCTGCCACTGCCTCCCCAACTCGAAAGCAAGCTTGACTGCCAATAACTCCCGGTTCCCTACGTCGTAATTACGTTCGACGGGGGATAACCGCCGAGAAAAGAAGGCACACGAATCAATTTTTTGGTAAAGGCCTGAACGTTTGGAGAGGATTGCTCCCACCCCAGAGTCGGAGGCGTCAACCTCCACAATGAATTGACAAGAGTGATCTGGTTGGACCAGGATGGGAGCGGAGGTGAAATACTCTTCAACTCTGAGAAGGCAGAATCTGCTTCGGAATTCCAATGAAAAGGGGTCTTAGGAGAGATGAGACGAGTAAGGGGCGCTACCACCCGGCTGTAATCTCTGATGAAACGACGATAAAAGTTTGCCAACCACAGAAACCGCTGGAGTTGCTTTGAGTATCGTGGGTGTTGGCTATTCTGCTACCACCCGGGTCTTTTCGGGATCCGCCCTCACTTGCCCGCTCTCGATGAGATAACCTAAGAAGCTGACTGAAGAAATGTGAAATTCGCCCCTCAGCTTTTCAGAACAATTTGTTCTCCCAAAGACTCTGCAGAACCTGACGGACATGGTAGGCGTGTTCTTGAAGATTGCTGGAGAAGATTAAAATATCTTCCAAATAAACAAACACGATGCGGTTAATAAAATCTCTAAGGACATCGTTTATCGGGGGGGGGTCTGGCATTCGTTGGGCCGAAGGGCATGACCAAGAAGTGACCAAGAGGGGTGTTGAACGCAGTTTTCCACTCATCTACCTCCCTTATCCTGACCAGATGATAGGTACTTCGTAGGTCCAACTTGGAGAAGATGGTAGCTCCGTGAAGTGGTTCGAAAGCAGAGTTGAGAAGGGGCAGCGGATATTTGTTCTCTATCGTTATGCTATTTACGCCTCGGTAATCAATGCAGGGGCGCAGTCCCCACAAAAAAGACACCTGCGCCAAAAGGGGAGGATGAGTGTCGGAGAATACGCGCCGCGAGAGATGCATTAAAGTACGTCTCCACTGCCTCCCTTTCAGGCCGGGACAAGTTATACAGCCGACCGGTGGGCAGAGTGGCCCCGGAGAGAAGGTCGATTGCGCAATCATAAGGGCGGTATGGAGGCAAGGAGAGGGTCCGTTGTTTGCTGAACACTTCTCCCAGATCGTGGTACTCTGCTGAAACTTGGATAGGTCGAGAGTTTCAGCGGCGGGCGAGGTCGCGGAGACTTTCACAAGGGAAACGACTGATTGAAGACAAGTGGAGTGACAGAACGGGCTCCAGCTGGCTAGCTTCCCAGTGGATCGGTCGATGCTAGGATTATGGCGGACCAACCAGGGATACCGAAGAACTATAGGAGCTTGGGGGAAGGAATTTAACTTAAAGTGTATCTGCTCCAGATGGTTCCCGGAGAAAATTAGAGACAGGCGTGGTGTGCAGTTTGTGATCCGGGATGGAAGTCTGCCGTCTGGTTCCCGGGCTTCCAGAGGGTTACTCGAAAGCCCCCGAGGAATCCGGCCCAGGAGGCTATATTTCCATGCAGAAGATTGCCCTCAGCACCGGAGTCCACTACAGCTGACAGAGGCAGGGATTGTTTGCTGTAACATAAATTACCGGGATCTGCATCCGGGTTCTGGGACGGATAGGAATGTTGTCTGGCTCACCAGGGTCCCCTTTCTACTGGTGAGCCTTCTTTCTTTAGTTGAAGAGGACAGGTAGCTCGGAAGTGGCCGAACTGGCTGCAGTATGGACATTCACCCGCTCTCAGTCTCCAGAGTCTCAGCGAGAGAGAGGTGGTTCCATCCCAGCTGCATAAGTTGCTCTTCCGGGGCCGTGGAAATCACCGGGCTGGGAGATACTCTTGCAGCAGGAAGAGGAGAAAGAGTTGTTCTGGCGAGAGGCGAAATCGAATGCCGTGAAGTGGCCAACGGTGGTGGACGAGCAGACCTTTTCCTATAGCATTCTCGGAGACCATTGCCCCACCTGGTGGTGAGTGAGATTACTGAATCCAAGCTGTTGGTGTCGTCTCTTACGCCAACTCGTCTTTCTCCCTGTTGCTGAGCCCATCTCGAAATGCCTCATCATTCCACACCGAGTGCCGCTCACGTCCGACTCGGAATACTCGGCGAACCTGTGGGAGCCCTGACAGAGAGTGAGTAGACGCTTAGCGGCATCTTTACGGGGAGGTCAAAGATCTTTCTTTGATCTTTAGCGGACAGGGAACGGAGACTATACACAACTTCCCAAGGAGTTGATCAGACAAACACAGTAGGGAGTCCTGGCTGGCGAGGGCTTGTTGCAGGGTCTTCGTGTCCGCTGGGTCCATTCTTGGCCAGTTCGTTCTGTTTCAGGAGCGTAGGAAACGAGCCCAAGTGCAGGACACAGGCATGGAGATTGCGTCTAGATGCATAGACGGGTGTAAACGCCGAAGAGCAAGCAGGAGGAATCTTGACACGGAGCTCTGATATGGATCTTTGACACGGAGCCTTGACACGAAGTCTTGACGCGGCGCCTTGACTCAGGGAAACGGAGTCTCATAGGTAAACCTGGAGACAGGAGCTAGACTGATAACAAACGGTTCTAAGTGGTCGGGGAACGTGGTTATCTCACAGGAAAAAAAAGACCAACGGACTGGTGACTAGTAGTTGTGACGTAGGGCTTCCTATTCTGATTCTTTGATGGAAACCAGGTGTGCCATCATCATAGCGAATTGGAAGCAATTTGGGAAATTGCCGATGCGGACCATGGTATAATCGAAGAAAATTAGGAGCAAGATAGGGAATTAACGATCGGGGCCATGAGAAGGAGAGGAAAACAAATTGAATCGTACCTGTTGCCGATGGTTCCAGGAAAGAAAGAGAGACAGGCTTGATGTGCAGTGTGTGACTCGGGCGAGCAGACTACCGACCAATGCCCGAGATTCGATGGGGGTACCCAACGGCTCACGAGGTATTCCGACCAAGGAAGCTATGTTTTCATCCAAAAGTTCTCCCCCATCGCCGGGGTCACTAGTGCTGACAGAGAAAGGGACTGCTGGTTAGAAGTAGTTTGGATCTGTATCCGGGTTCGGGGGACTGGTGGGAAAGTTGTCTGGCTCACCAGGGTCCCCTTCACTACTGGTGAGCCTTCCCGTTTGGCAGAAGGGGACCGGTAGCACAGAAATAACCGGACCGGCAGCAATATAGACAAACCCGCTCACTCAGTCTCCGGAATCGCTCTGCGGGAGAAAGACGGTTCCGTCCCAGCTGCATGGGTTCATCTCTTGGTACAGTGGATACGGCCGGGCTGGGAGGTATTCTAGAAGCAGTTGGAGAAGGGAGGCTTGTGCTGATGGGAGGTGGTAATGAGGGCCGTGGAGAGGCCAAAGGTGGCTGACGACCAGTTCTTTGCCTGTGGCGTTCTTGGATACGATTATCCAACCTGGTGGCTCGGGAGATCAAGGTATCCAAGCTGTCGGTGTTATATCTTGCCGCCAAATCGAATTTCATCATGTCGCTGCGATCATTCAGAAATACCCCTTGGAGTGCCTCATTGTTGCACCCCGAGTCGGCCGCTAACGTCCGGAATTCCACAGAATATTCAGCAACACTGCGTGAGCCATGACGCAGAGTGAGTAGACGCTGAGCGGAGTCGTTAACACTGACGGGGTCGTCAACGATCGTCATTTCGCGATAAAGGTGGCGAAGGATGAGCAGATATCCGGTTGATCGTCCCAAACACACTAAGGCACTTTAAACCCATGATATAAGCAATCTTTGGTTTATCCGTGGAGTACATGAATGACTGCTGTTCAACTACCAGGGAGTACTGCAAAAGGAAGGCCCGGCATTTCACCAAATCCCCAGCATAGTGCTTTGGTTCCGGTACATGCGGCTTTCTTGGCCGGGGTCTTGCTGTCACGTAGGTGGTTGCCACTACAGGCTGTCTGGGGTAGCTATACAGAGTTTCAGAAATGCAAGGGATAAACTGATTGGATAGTCCACGTATCCAATCAGGTCCACCTGGTCAGCGATCTTCGTTACGTCAGCAGACAAGGAACGGTGGTTCTCCAAGAAGACCCGGAGGATTTGATCATGCGAACCCAGTAGGGAGCCTTGGCTGGTGAGGGCTTGTTGCAGGGTATTCGTGTCCGCTGGGTCCATTATGGACAGACCGTTCTATTGCAACGAATGAGGAGGACACAAGTGCAGGACACGGGCACGGAGATTTGCTTAGGATGCAGACATGAACGACAAGCAGGAGGAAGAACAGGTAGGCAGGAGACTGTTCAGAAAGCCTTTGATAAGGTTCCACAAAGGAGATTGGTGGACAAAATTAAGAGCACGTGGTATTGGGTGGAGGGAACTAACATGGATAGAAAATTGGTTGGCAGACAGAAAACAAGGAGTAGCGATTAACGGGTCCTTTTCAGAATGGCAGGCAGTGACTAGTGGGGTACCGCAAGGCTCAGTGCTGGGGCCGCAGCTATTTACAATATACATTAATGATTCAATGAAGGGATTAAAAGTAACATTTGCAAATGTGCAGATGACACAAGACTGGGTGGCAGTGCGAAACATGAGGAGTTTGTTAGGAGAATGCAGGGCGACTTGGACAGGTTGGGTGAATGGGAAGATGGATGGCAGATGAAGTTTAATGTGGATAAATGTGAGGTTGTCCACTTTGGTGGCAAGATCAGGAAGGCAGATTATTATCTGAATGGAGTCAAGTTAGAAATAGGGGAAGTACAACGAGATCTAGGTGTCCTTGTTCGTCAGTCACTGAAATTAAAAATGCAGTTACAGCAGGCGGTGAAGAAAGCTAATGGCATGTTGGCCTTCATAACAAGAGAAGTTGAGCATAGGAGGAAAGAGGTCCTTCTGCTGTAGTACAGGGCCCTGGTGAGACCACACATGGAGTATTGTGTTCAGGCTTGGTCTCCAAATTTGAGAAAGGACATTCCTGCTATTGAGGGAGTGCAGCGTAGGATCACGAGATCGATTCCCGGGATGGCGGGACCGTCATATGTTGAAATATTGTAGCGACTGGGCTTGTATACACTGAAGTTTCGAAGGATGAGAGGATATCTGATTGAAACATATAAGATTTTTAAGGTATTGGACATGTTACAGGCAGGAAACATGTCCCCGATGTTGGGGGAGTTCAGAACCAAAGGCCACAGTTTAGTAATAAGGGGTAGGCCATTTAGAATGTTCAGGAAAAGCTTTTTCACCCAGAGAGTTGTGGATCTATGGAATGCTCTGCCTCAGAAGGCAGTGGAGGGCAATTCTCCGGATGCTTTCAAGAAAGAGTTAGATAGAGCTCTTAAAGATAGCGGAGTCAGGGGATATGGGGAGAAGGCAGGAACGAGGTACTGATTGTGGATGATCAGCCATGATCACATTGAATAGCGGTGCTGGCTCGAAGGGCCGAGTGACCTAATCCTGTCTCTATTGTCTATTGAGAAGGACAGAATGTATTTTGACTCGGAGCGGAGAGAAAGAAACAGCGGACAAAACCCTTCTTATTACGGAGAGACAAAGTTACACTGAACTAGAACTTCCGAAGACTTAACGTGGCGCGGAGAGGCTGGGTTTCACAGGTAAATCTCTGAACAGGAATTGAGCTTAGAAAACTGACCTTGACACGAAGAGACGGAGTTTCACATGTAATTCTCGCTAATGGAGCAACTTAGAACATACAGTCCTTATCTGCTGGGCACAGGTAAAACCAACGATCTGGCAATTACTGGTTGTAACACCGAGGTTCTCCTGCTGCAGGTCCTGATGGAAACCAGGTGTGCCGTCTTCAAAGAGAATTCGGAGCATTCGGAAATTAACGGTCGGAACCATGGCACGATCAAAGGAAATTAGGAGAAAATAAGGAATTTGCGATCGGGACCGTGACAATCAATAGATTATGATCAGTGTAATTATTTATCTCTCTCACTCTCTCTCTCTCTCTCTCTCTCTCTCTCTCTCTCTCTCTCTCTCTCTCTCTCTCTCTCTCTCTCTCTCTCTCTCTCTCTCTCTCTCTCTCTCTCTCTTTGTCTCTCTCTCAGACAGTTGTTCTCTCACCTTTACTTTTCCGTCTGTTTCATTTTTCACCTTCTAAAGATTTGCTTGTTTAGATTGGTTTTGCAGGCAGACTAACCCTGTTTGTTTATTTCTGAGAATTTCCCAAACAATATTATGACTAGAAAGGTTCTGCGATCTGCTGTGTGACGAGTGCTGTATTTCTCAGATCTATCGTGATGAAATTGCATGGATGTACATCACGTGATAAAAGGATAATATGGCAATTATTTGTATTGCCGCACCGCCCGGGAAAGTTATAACACAATGGTTCAAAAACGCCACGGCAGAGGTCCCACAGATCACAGATACAGTTTATTCAGTGATACTGCGCGGATCAGGCCCTTCCTACTCAACGAACAACGTCGGCCAGCAATCCGCGTATTTAACCCCAGCACCATCTTGGAATAACTTACCATTGCCAATTATGTTATGGTCCGCTCCAGGAAGACCGCGTTCCGGTTCACGGTCCGGCCCGTGGACACCGGGCTCCGGGTCTTCTCGCTGTCCGTTTTTTCAGTCGGGCTTAATCACAAGCACCTGATTCTCGTATTGGGTCTGGAATGTAAGTGTCCCTGTGTTCGAGTGTCCTTGCTGGTTCGTCTCATCGTTATCCCGCCCTCACCTCTGTGGGGTAAGTCAGGCCATTGTTGCCGTTACCCTACGGTGGTATCTGTCCTTTCCTGTCCTTGCCTCCATGGGATAAGTCAGGCCGTCATTGCTGTTACCCTGAGGCTAGACTATTCCCTTCCTTCCCTCTGAAGCCTGGCCTGAAGCCCTGCCTGCAGCCTACACCTCAAACCTTGCTTGCTACCCAGACCTGAAGCCTTGCCGACTACCCACACCTGAAGCCTTGCCGGTGACCTCGCCTGTATCGCCGTCAAGTTCAGCCGCCGGTTCAGAATGGAGCCTTTGCACGCCAACAGAAGGAACCATCTATCGTTGAGCATAGAACTTCGTGTTTCTGTGGTTAGTGTCCGTGTATGAGTCCCGGCCCTATGTCCTGTTCTCAAGGAGAGGTCCCACCTCTGTGTTCTGTGTTCCAGTGCTCCAGCCCAAGGCTCAATGTTCTTGTGCTCGTCAAAGGCTCAGTGGAAGTTCCATTCCGTGTCCAATGCTCCGCTGAGGTTCCATTCCGTGTCCAAGACTCCGACGGAGGCTCCAGTCCGTGTCCAAGTCTAAGTCACAGCCTCGGCCCTCAGTCCTGGTCTCGTCCAGGGCTAGTGCTCGTGTCCATCTATTCCTCTCCCTTGTCCCTGCGTTCCTGCACTGCCTCGATCAAGACCATGTCTCAGGTTCTTGTCCTCGTCCTAGACTGAGCTTCATGTCCTCCTCCAGCCCTGCAGTCCCGCGTCCTGCCTCCACGTCCAGTCCGGTCCTCGCCTGGATCCGGAGTCCGTGCCGAGTCAAGATCTAGGTTCCGGGTCCCTGTCCAGTCTCTCGATCGGAATCCTTGTCCAGGTTCCTAGTTCCCAGCTCCCATTTCTTAGTTCCCGTTCCCTGTCTCCCAGTCTTGTCCAAGGCCTGTGTTTTGTCCAGCGGCGTTTCTTCCCCACTTCCCTTGCTTACTTAATACACCTTGTCCTCTCCCTAGTACTTCCGTGTCAGTGTCTTACATTTGGGTCCGTTCCCAAAGCCACCCTATGACAAATTACCCTGCTTACAGTAAATACTTTGGACCAGGGGAGGAAAACGAGACACCCGCAGGAAACCCATCCATAGAAACATTCTTACGAAGGTCACCGGACTCCAACTCCCCGAGGTGTCGTGTTAATGTCTACGCTATCGCAGTGTCAAACTTATTTTCAGGAGTTTCATGGTGTTAATAATGAATTATGGTTATAAAGACAGATATCTTAATTCGCCGTCGTTTATCTTGCAAAAGTTTGGGTTCATGCTGCAATTTCTTCGCACCAGCACCAACACGTGCTCGCAGTTATGGACTGTTTGTGTGGCTGACGGTGGCTTTCACCTTTGATCAATGTATTGCAATTTGTAGTCACAAGATGCAGAAACAATTTTGCACCGAAAGGACGACGATTATAGTGGTAGTGACTGCGGTCATAGGGATATTTTTAAGGTGTTGTTCCATTTTACTTTTCAGTAGATCGTTTTGAGATTATTGACGACGTTCCACGGCGCTGTATTAACAGAGCAGATTAATTTACCAGTGTGGAAAGCTGACATACTGTTTCATGGTATCAATCGGTTTAATTCTAATGTTAAATGCTTTATCTGTCAGACATATTACAGCGGCAAACAAAATCCGCCAACGAGTCCAGAGCAACCACGACAATAAAAACGATTCACAGGTGTGTTTTCAAGAACTTAATGGTGTTCACAATGAATCTCGGTTTTTTTCTAAGTATGAATAGGTTTCAAGTACTTTCCCTTCGAGGAATATCTACGGTGCATATGTATGAGTTGTTTTTCAGGCATATGTAATGCTCTTTGCTTCATACAATACGTCAATGCCATTTCTTCTCGGAGTCCATTATAAAGTAAGAAATCATGTCGAAGATAATTGAAATAAATTGACTCAACAGGCATATAATGGAATCTGACCAGCACAAAACGTTTATATTCAAGCCGAAGTAGATTCCTCTGCCCCTCAATACTGTTCTGTCATTTCGCACGGCGAAGGTTTCTTACTTTCACACTGGGACTCTAGATTCACCATTTTCTCTCGGGCTGCAAATGACCATAATGACTCCATCTGAGAGCTTATTTTTATTTTGCAAACTTGTGGAAAATGTTGCAAGAGGCTGTAACATCATTGTCTCATTGCAGCAGCTTCTTCTACTTTACATCAAACAATTTCTGTTGCTGAGTTGTGAAACTTTACCAGCCTCCAATCCCATTGTTTTCAAGGCAACATGTTTATTCGATTATATATAACTAAAAAGCGTAGAGGTTAAAGTGAAACGTAAAGCCACTCGATCTCCGCTAACATAGAAGATTTGTGCTGTATTTGTCCGGTTCTAGCAGCTATTAACGGCAGACATTTATATTTTGTAATTTTATCACAACTTAATACGCATCACTTGCCTAGTTTATGTTGATTTCTTAAATGGAAACTATGTATCGTATGAATGTAATGATTACATGCATCTAATTTATTGAGAGCAAAGAATGAATCAAACCTACTGGAATCATTCCGTGCAGACTTCTCTCATACTCTCCACCTTAGCTCTCCGTATCATTGAGGCACCCCAGCCTCTGAATCCTTTGACAAAGTCGTGACAGCTTGGAGGTTTCCCAACAATACTGGATAAAAAATTGTTGGGAACCTCGTTTACTCTTAAGATGCTTTTTAGTTCGGTCATCCAAAGGTCGCCCTCCACGCAGTTACAGCTAACTCTCAAAGGTTCAAAGGATAAATTATCATCAAAGTGTACAACTCTGAAATTATTCTTCTCCAGATAGCAACGAAACTAAGAAAGAGAAGAACGGCAGCACAATCATCAACCCCCAAATCACTTCTGCCCTCACAAGAAAAGGCGATTAAAAACAGAATAGGGGCATCAACACCCAAATACGCCTCCCCTAGTCAGAAACCAAAAAGATCGGGCGAAATTTACAGAATATTTATTTATAGGACTGAATTAAAAACCTGAGTGAATTTCTCCGGCACCGCAACAGGACTTTCACTCTCGGGCAGCGAGCGAACCTGCCAGCGATGAAAAGGCATGCTTCTCTCTCCGGTAGCAGAGCGATGTCCTGGCGATCAAAGGCAGTCTCCCCTCTCCGTTGCAGAGCGCTTGCCTTCCATTTTGCCTGAATGTTACAATCTCACTCGGCAGTTTAATCAGCCAACAAAGGAAGCCAACAATCGTCGAAATTCAGTCGAACATCGGCTAGCGCTCCAGCCGCAGCCTTCTCGCCACGACGTTCCCGCAAGCTGTCCCTGACTCTGGAATCCTCTAAAAGACTGCAGAACGCTGTAATGATTTTAAATGATTTCCAACTGCAAATCACAGGCTCCTACAGTCCCAGATTTATATTCAAGACGAAAACCAAATGTAAAAGACAGAAAAGAATTGAAGTATATAGTTTTATTCTCTATCCAGTTAATCGACTGAAGGAGTGTTGTACGCAGGCGCCATTCCAACCGGAAGAGTGCATCACTGGTCCACTCTCTATAGATTATGACATTACTATCGTCATACAGACTTCGAATAACTCAATTTATGCAACATTAACGCAACACCATAAGTTGGACGCTCAAGTGCTGTCGCCACTCATACAAACACTTTGTTTAAATGTTTCCTCTCAATTTCCCAGACCTGCTTTCAGTGCCTCTTCAATCAAGAAAACAATAACTAACTTCGGCTTTATAATTTTGATCTTAACTCTGTAGCCTGCTGCAATACAAACTACTTCCGTACATTCACGCATAGTAATCGCTTGTAAGGCGATTGGATCTGACCCCTCACAATCAAAATGTATTCAATACTATGACCATACCAGCGAATGGTAGCTAAATCAGCCGATTTTATAGAAATTCATTGTTGAGTAGAATACATTCTTACTCTTTTGCCGTCATTTCCGATATGACCAGTACATTTTCCCCCTTTCCCTCAGCCTGAGTGGCCAAGTAGGAATCTGGAGTCTTGCTTCCCCTCGCCTTGCCTCTGCTTGGGGCCTTGCCTCGTCTCGCCATACGGAATCTCCGCCAACCGCTAGGGAAGTCGAAGCGCTGCCATGCTTTCTTCGTAAGAGTATTGACTTGTTAAAATCAGGGCGAGTCCTCCGAAACAATAACAGCGAGGAATGTAAAGTTGATGATCCTATCCACCTCTGGCCCTTCGATCACGGTTCGCTCTTGGACCTCCAGTTTGTTCCGACTGAAGTCAATAATCAACTCCTTGGTCTTTCAGGCATTGAGTAGCAGCTTGTAGTGATGGCAGCTCTGAGCCAGGTTTTCAATCTCCCTCCGACATGCTGATTCGTCACCACATTTGATTCGGAATACGACAGTGGTGTTGTCAGCAAACATGAATCTGGCTTTGGTGCTGTGCTTAGCCGCACAGTCACATGTATAGCGTGAGTCGAGTTGCGGTCTAAGCCCAGAGTGTGTCGTGCATCTGTGCTGATGGAGATCAGGGTGCACGTGTTGTTGTGAATCCGAACTGGCTGGGCTCGATCTAAATGACTCTTTTTCATGGTAAGGGGAAAGAGACAGAGGTTTTTCAGATTGTAGAACTTGATATACGAGCATAATTATTGAACGATCATTGCTTGTGTATCCACAGTCTCTTGGGCAACCTCCTTTAAAACACTGGGCAGAACACCATCTGCTCCAGGTGGCTTATCTACCATCAGACCTTTCCGTTTCCCAAGGTATGTCTCCTTCGTAATCGCAGGTTCACACACTTCTAAACCCTGACACTCTGGAACTTCCGACACGTTGCTTGTGTCCCCCACAGTGTAGAATGATGGAAAATACTTATTCACTTCGTCCGCCATTTCCTTGGTTCCCATTGGTATCTCTGCAGCATCAATCTCCAGCGGTCCAATATCGTCCAATATTCAATTTCATTTATTTTAAACCTGAAGTATCTAAAGAAGTTTCTGCTATCCGCCTTAATATTATAAGTGGCCTTCATGACATTTTCAGTTACTTTCAATTGGTTTTCAATCGCATCCTAACACTCTAACTTCCCGCTGTTTTTCTCTATTATATGCCGTCTCTTTCGCATTTGTGTTGGCTTCGAATTCTCTTCTTACGCACGGTTGTGTCATCTTGCCGTTTGAATACATCCTCCACTCTGCTTCCTCTTTCGAATGATCTCAGCTCATTTTGTATCAATAGCGCAACGCCATCACCTCTACCTATTTCGATACAATATGTATCGTTGGATGTGCAGCTGCCAGCTGTAAGATTCTTTGAATCACGGTTAGTGATACATACAACGCCATACCTGTCACTGCGTAACTTTGCCTCAAGTTCAAATACATTTTTCTGTATATTGCCTGCATTCAAGTAAAGCACCTTCTGTCCAACAATCACCGTTTTTCGCTTTATCCACCTTTCGCAATGTAACATATCCTGTTGATTGCAATTCTGCCCTGAAATCAGTCCCTAACTGCTAGGAGTCTCACGATATACTGTCTCTGTTTGTAAGCCAGCGCTATCACTCTTATTCTCAACCAATGCCAAATCAGTTAACATAATTCAAAAAACAAATTAGATTTCCTTTATTAATTTAGGAACTAGTGAGAGCTGCGCAAATCTGGTACAAAGGATACTTATTTGAAAGTGATAATAAATTAGAAAATAAATATCTGAAATTTTGTGTAACACAGAAGGGATGCGTGGCATTCTCCTTTGAAAACGAGAGCAAAACTAAAAGTAAGTGCATTTTGCTGTGATTTCCCCGATGAGCGATATGAATTGCGCAGTAACAAATGTGTACAGATGGCTTTCTTTAATTGTTTGTTCACTGGGCTGTCTCTGATGTGACCAATGAGCTGCTAAGATTAATTGCGAGATTGCAGTATCCCCTCCCTTATAAGCACTCGCAAAGCAATCACAGGTAGTTTTGGGCAGTAGGAACAGTGTAAACTGATCGTCACGTCACACGGAAAATGGAATATCCAGCAATTTTCAACATAGAACGTGTTTATTATCCTGTACTGACTGCGATTGGTATTCCCAGTAAGTAACTGGAGTTTATTGTGACATTTCTGCTTGCTCTATCTACTGCACGACATTATATTTGCTGTAAAATACATTGCACGAAGTGTCTTTTCTGACAAGGGATTTCGGTCGAGTCAGGTTGAAGCATATATTTTTCTCACTCAGACCGAACAGTTCTTTCCTGTCGCTGGTTTCTTTGTCAACTGCAATAACCAGCCTTGTTCCAGTATTTTCCATTGCCCGACCTTCCAAAATATTAATGGTTTTTATCCTTCGAAGTCTCAACCCACTCCCATCGACCTGCAGCGGTACCATCGTTCATTCACACTATCATGCAACAAATGAGATTTCATTTTGAATATAATTGACTAAATAAGTTTTCAATTGCAACAATAACCAAAGCAAATATGACTGTCCCGTTTTCCCTATTGGATTTGTATGTTCTGGTCTTAATTTTAACGCTGCAGGTTCCTGGACTCACATGTATTAGATAAGTGGAAACAGGAATATCTAAACCCATTGTATTCCTGTTCTCAAAGTTCCGTTCAGCAACAATGCGCGAGTTATTCTGCATTGTTGCGTTGATAAGAAATCCGCTGTTAACGATGCCGTGGTCTGCGGAATCACATTCAAAGCTGCAGGTAATTTACCGACTCAGCTTTTTCTCCGATCCCTCCCTTGGCCTCAAGCACGAATGTAAGCTCGAATGAACTGTGTAAACACTTCGTGGATCGAAGCCAGTTCAATCAGTGTGCAAGCAATTCTTTGTATGCAAATCAAGTAAAATGCATCGGATTTTGTGAGCTTGAAACTAACACTTATTTCTTCCTTGCAGTTAATTTAATGGCGATTGTGATCCTCTGTCTTCGAAAATGCGGACTCTCCAAATGCATCACCCTTTACCTCGTAGCAATGGCAACAGCTGATTTAATGTGTGTTATCATAGGCGTTCTACTAAAGCGGATCAATAATATTTACGATTTCGCCAATGTTTTGTTCATCACTCCGATTTGCGCTCTGACACTTGTGCTTCGGCTCGCAGCCACGGACTGTTCTGTCTGGCTGACGGTGGCTTTCACATTTGATCGATGTATTGCAATTTGTAGCCAAAAGCTGCGGAAACGAGTTTGCACCGAACGAACAGCGATTATAGTGGTGATGATTGTGGGCATAGGGAGCTGCCTGAGGTGTTTTCCATTTTACTTTACAGTAGCTCCTGTCGTGATTATTGACAACGTTCAGTGGTACTGCACTGACAGGGCAGATTACTTTAGTTCACCAGTGTGGAAAGTTTATCAGATGTTTGATGGTATCATTACAACTTTACTACCAATCGGTTTAATTCTATTGTTCAATGCTTTAACAATCAGTCATATCATCGCCGCAAACAGAATCCGCCGAGGATTCCGGAACATCAATGACAACAAGAAAGACTCAGAGGTGGCGAACCGGAGAAAATCAATGATTTTGCTGTTCGCTCTATCAGCCAATTTCATTTTATTGTGGATCCCCTGTATAGTCTCCACTATGATCTGGCAGGCTCAGAATTACTTTTATACAGACAGATATCTTAATTCGCCGTCCTTTATCCTGCAAGAGTCTGGGGACATGTTGCAATTTCTCTGTACGTGCACCAACACGTGTATCTACATACTGTCCCAGAGGAAATTCAGAGAAGAAATGAAGAAAGGAGTGAATCATCTGGTCACATTGAATGGCCGACTCTGCAGATAAAACGTAAGTAGATTTGCATATTTTGTTACTAAGTCACATAAGTTGTTTCAATAACCTGCAGGTTTGATCAGAGGTCTGCGTGTCCGTCTGCCTGTATGCTAGGATACCGTTTCGCATCAACACTAGCGAGTTTAATTTCTTCAAATGTGCCAGCGAATGAAGTGTTGCTGATGTGATATTTATACTGGCAGAATTACTTTTAAATCACTGGATAAATAGCGGATTCTTAGACAACGAGCAGGGTGATGCTGGCATGATTCTTACTTTGGTAGATTTATCTATTATTCGACTGATCATCGATCCACTGGACACACGCATATACGTTATCTGATAGTTCCGGTATAAGAAACGGATCTCCGTTGTAAAATGTTCACGAAATGAGGAGTCACACTTTTCCCTGAAGACGGAAAATATTCAACAGAAGAGAATGAATCCTTAGTCTGACGCGTCAATTGTCCTGTCTTGCCGTTCTAATGTATCACAAATGCAACCTCAACCTCACCATCACGATAGAACATCGCTTTATCTTTCTGGTGATATAATGATGAATTTCATCAATATGATTTCATTACAGGAGGTTCGCCAAGCCAACGGCAAGCTATATGTCCATAATCATGAAGAAAAAAAAATTTGCAGGTTCTGGAAATCCACAGACAATTTGCTGGATGAGCTCAGCAGACGAAGCTGCAACTCTGGAAATGGATTTGCTGAAGGGTCTCAGCCCGAAACGACGACTGCACTCTGTTTAGTGATACTGCTTGGCCTGCCGAGTTCCTGCAACATTATGCGTCTGCGTTGTTCAAAATCACGCTGCAGTGTCGTTCGATTTAAGCACGTGTTTACCAGAGCTAAAGGGCATTAATAATGACTCGATATTCCTTCATAGTGTGAATGTGTGTAAGTACTTTCCCCTACGAGAGTAACCTTTTTACCCACACGTGATGTTCTTTGTTTCGTGCAACATATCCATTGCTGAATTGCAGAATTTGTCCAGTCGCCATTTCTATTATTATTCGGCAACATCTTTGTTCAGTTATGTTTTACTAAAATAAAGTAGAGGTTACAATGAAACCTAAACCCACTTGCTGAACGATAACCTAGAAGATTTATTACAACACTGTGGAATTTTTGTCCTGTTCTCACAGCCATTACCACACGACTGCTTAGCTTCTTAATTTTTTGAAAATGTAAGTCGAATTACATGGATATCTTATGTAAGCTGCTTAAATTGATTTTTTTTTCATTTAAATTTTTATCCTTAATCATTCACGGTTGTCATCCGTGAGCTTAGCTCCCCAGCCTTCGGGACTGGGCACATTCATACTGTGCACTCTACGTCTGCCATTTTCTGCATGGCTATTCTGCATTTCCTTATTAACGGTGAAAGCACAGGGTCCTGACTCAAGCCAACAACGCTCTCCAGGTCATTGAAGCATGTAGACTTCCAAACCCGAGAATAAGTTTGAAGTCCGCTTGAAGGATTTCTCCACAATACCGGATATAAAGGAGCTTGGTACCTCTTAAGCTTCTTTCTAAATAGACATTCCAATATTCCTCATCCGCGAACTGATCTCTTTTGATTATACATCATCATCATCATCATAAAGATGTCCAGTTACCTACGTCGTGCTACATTAATGCAACACTGTTGGACTAAAAATAACATTCATCAATACTCTCAGCTCTGTTTATCCCTTAGACTCATATAAAATCCAACTTCCCCAGAACTTGTCTCTATGCCTCTTCAACAAAAACTACCTTTAATCGCAATACTGACCTTACTTTCTAAGTCTGCTGTTGTATAAACTACATTCTTTCTAATGCTCGCGCAAGGTTATCATGCCTACGGCGGCTGACTCTGACCCCGCACATTCAATACTATCCAGCTCTTAGAACAACAGTTGTTGGGAGGTAACTTGTCCTATTCTGCTTGAATTCATTGTTGCGTAGAATAAACTCTAAACCTTTTGTCATAACTTCTGATACTTCCACAACATTACTCACTTTTACTTCAACCAGAGTGTCCAATATAAAAGTGTTGTGAATGCACGCCTGTTGCCCTCAGTCACCGCCAGAATTTTCATGATCAGCTACGTGAAACATGTTGTCACATAACACACCAAAGGCCTTTCAGAGCCCTATATCTACGGCATTCCTGTTGGAAGTAACCGCCCCAATCCGGCTATCAACATCAGCCTCACAGCCCAACAACGCATGCTTCCTCTTGCATTTGGTTCTCGCTTCCTTCTCGATTCTACCATCGGGGAGACTGCGCAGAACTATAGGTCCCACTCGCGCAGATTCAGGAATAGTTATTACTGTACAGCTATCAGGATCATTAGCAATGTGGATGACGTCAGTCACCACGGCTCTGTGCAGGTTCCATAATCAACTGACCCGCTTTCAAGGACGGTACACCACCATAAGACCATACCCTGATGTTGAGGGGTAATAACTGTTTCTGAACTTGGTAGTGTGCGTCATGAAGTTCCTCTACTTTGGTCCAGCTGGCAGCAGATAAATGAGAGAATGTCCTCGAGGCAGGAGAGACTCTGATGATGGATGCCGCGTTCCTGCGGCCACGTTTCGTACAGAAGTGCCCAAAGGTGAGGAGGGACTATTACAGACTGGGCCGTTTCCACTACTACTGTTGGAAGGGTTTTCCGTTCAACGCTATTGGCTTTTCCATACCAGGCTGGGATACAGCCAGTGAATACACTGTACACAAAAAGCTTATAGTCGTTACTCAAAGCTCCCGATGCCATACGGAATCTCCACAAATTCCGAGCAAAGTATAGGCCCTGCCATTCTTCATTTGTAATTGTGCTGGGGTCGGGACGAGTCCTCGGAAACGTAAACAACAAGGAAAGTAAAGGTGCTGATTCTATCCACCTCCGATCCTTTCATGAAGACTGGCTCATGGACCTCCGGTTTCCTCCGCTTAATTCAATAACCAACTCATTGGTCTTGCTGTAATCGTGAAAGAGTTTCTTGTTATGGCAACACTCAGCCAGATTTTCTATTTCTCCGACATGCTGATTCGTCACCACATTTCACCCGGAATACGTCAGTGGTGTTCTCAGCACACTTGAATCTGGCGTTGCTGCCGCGCTGAGCCACACTGTCACATCTGTATCCCGAGTAGAGTCGATGTATAGGCACACAGCCATGTGATGCATCTGTGCTGATGGCGATGTTGGGGAAGATGTTGCTGCAAATCCGAATTGACTGCGCTCGATCGCAATGAGTCTTTTCCATTGTAAGAGGTGTGAGGGACCGAGATTTTTCACTTGTATAAAACATTACATCCTAAAACTCGGGCAGAATTGGACTATTTGGTCCATCGAGGCTGCTCCGCCATTTCTGACGGCTGATCCATTTACACTCATAGCCCCACTCTCCTGCGTTCTCCCGTATCCCTGACCAATCCAGAATCTATCAAGCTCTATCTTATATAACGTAATCACTTGACCTGCTCAGAGGCCTGTGGCAAAGAATTCCACAACTTACGTTCTCTTCCTACCGAACATCCTTTCCATCTCCGGTCTGTTAGGATGGATTTCTATCTTACACTCTCCCACCACAGCAGAATTCCGTTTCACAATCACACTGTCGAGGCCTTTCAACATTTGGTTTCAATGAGATCACCCCTCATTTTTCTGAATTCCGGTGAATTCAGGCCGAGGGCCATCAAACTCTCTTCATATGAACAGCCGTTCAATCCTGCAATCATTTTCGTGAGCTTCCTTTGAACTCCGTCCGGAGTTGGCACATTCGCTCCTAAGGACAGAAAACTACTAACAATACTGCAAGACAGGCCTCCCCAATACTTTATTGACCCTCAACATTATATCCTTGCTTTTAAATGTAATTATTCTTGAAGAGAATACTGTTACGTACCAGCAGCTATAGATAAGATATTTAGTCAAGTTTCAATGTTATAACCATTATCTTTATTAGTATCTACTCAAAATATAATAACACAAACGAAATTAACAGAAGTTAACAGTTTTTTGCGTATGTGTTGTGTGTGTCTGTTCGGCTCCCAAACAGTCAAGATTAGGAACAATTATTCAAGTCTAAAGAGTCAGATGGCAAAGGTCCAGTAATCCAGAGAATAAATTATGGGAGAGATTTGTAAATCTACGCTGAAATGTAGACAGAAAGCAGTTACGAAGAATTTCTCAGATTCCACGCTGAGCAAACAATAGAACAGTCGGCGAAAATATTTTCCGTCGAATCGTTGCGAAATCCCCATCGAAATATCACCAGGTGACAGTCACGAAATATCCTTTCTTCCAAGTGGTTACCACATAACACTCCCGAATCCAGGTAAGGGTTAACAAGAGCGGTCCCACAGGATATTCCAACAAAACTCCACATACGGACTACACAAACTGCAAGGCACACCTCTAACACAATATTTTGGGAATTAGAAAGTATCAGACTTTTTCCAAATGATAAACCAACTCCTACTGATAGCTTGCACTCCGAAGCCTAGCTCTCTCTCTCTCTCTCTCTCTCTCTCTCTCTCTCTCTCTCTCTCTCTCACTCACTCACTCTCTCTCTCTCTCACTCTCTCTCTCTCCCCTCTCTCTCTTCCCCCCTCTCTCTCTCACTCTCTCTCTCTCTCTCTTCCCCCCACCTCTCTCTCTCTCTCCTTACAACCGAAAATCCCAGCTTGTTAAGCTGATACCATAGTCCCGTCCTCACTCAGGCGTTTCTTAAAGTGACACTCACATTAATTGAAATCCGTAGGCACGTAACACCACCCCCAATAAAGGAAAAGTTTGATCTGGATGAGCAAAATTTTCACTGCAAACACCATTATGTGATACAATACATTTATGGTCCATTTAGCAGACTAATGTAATATATTACAGAAGCACATACGAATAGTAATTTCCACTCCACTATTAAAAAGAACATCGCAAACTTAACATTTGGAAAGACAATTGGCAATCATATTATCCTTCCCTTTATTGTGAGTTATCATGAGATCATACACCTACAAAATCAAACTTTATTGCTGAGTTGGAGTCTCCTTAACCATTTTCATTAACCATGAACTGACCTACAACATAATCAAGATATGTCACACTGGCATGGCCAAATTCACTCTTAGCTAAATTATCTGTATGTTCCGCCTTTCAAAGAGCTGTTCCACTGCAGAGATACGCGCTTCCCAGGTGTCATTTCCTCTAAACAAATCATCAATCGCAAACTTAACATTTGGAAAGACAATTGGCAATCATATTATCCTTCCCTTTATTGTGAGTTATCATGAGATCATACACCTACAAAATCAAACTTTATTGTTGAGTTGGAGTCTCCTTAACCATTTTCATTAACCATGAACTGACCTACAACATAATCAAGATATGTCACACTGGCATGGCCAAATTCACTCTTAGCTAAATTATCTGTATGTTTCCGCCTTTCAAAGAGCTGTTCCACTGCAGAGATACGCGCTTCCCAGGTGTCATTTCCTCTAAACAAATCATCAATGTAGACATCTGTGTGTTCTAAACCTTGAATTACAGAATTAAGTATTCTCTGAATGTTCCCGAAACATTCTTCATTCAAAATGGCAGAACGTTATATTCATACAACCCAGAAGGTGTTACAAATGCAGAGATTTCTCTACCTCTATCTGTTAACGGAACACACCAATATCCTGTCAACAAATCAATCTTTGTAAGAAACCTCGCCTTTCCATTCTTGTCTACACAATCATCAACTTTAGGGAGGGGATTTCAAACTGTTTTTGTTATAGCAATGCCTCTTTCCGTAATCAGTGCAAAACCTGATACTACACTCTGGTTTAGGTACCATAACATAGGATGAACAATCTGATGTAGAAAGCATACTAGTACGATTTTCCAACATAACCTCAATTCTTTGTTCAGCAAGTCTACATTTTTCAACATTCATGCGACTGGATGTTGTTTTATGGTTTTGGCATTGCCTACATCTATATCATGTGAGGCTACTGTTAATTTTTTGGGGATATCAGGAAACAATTCCCTACATTTCATGATTAACTGCTTCATGTGCTGCCTTTGCTGTGGCTGTAAATGGCTGTGGCTGTAAATTTCTCAACATGATTTTCCAAAATAGTCGAATTTGCCAACCTGACTGAAACAATGTTTGAATTCAAATAAGCTTCAGATGGATCATCTAATACGATAACCAGAAAGGTCAGACTCATTGTTATTGACAGCAACAATCATAGCTGCTTTTGATTTTCATAATACGGTTTGAGCATGTTTACATGTCAAAGCTGTGTTGACCTCCGCCTATCTGGTGTTTTGACTACATAATCCACACCATTGACCTTAGACACAACCTCATAAGGACAATGATTTTTTTTTTTGTTGCAAAGGATTCGCCTGGACCGGGAACAAAACAGGCAATTTATCTCCCACATGAAATGACCTCATTCTGCCCTGTTTATTCCCAGCTGGGCTGATTTTAAATTTTATCTTGCTATATCGCAAGCCCTTTTCAATCTGACCTTGAATTTCAACACATAGTCTGGCAAATTAATATACAGGTCATTGTTAACCCAGTTTTCCTTAAAGATGCCAAAGGTCTCAGAGCCGATGTCCAAACACGAGTTCAAAAGGGCTAAAGATTAGAAACTGTTGCACTGACTCCCTTGCTGCAAATAAAAGCAAGTGAACTCCTACATCCCAGTCCTTCTCATTTTCAATACAGAATGCATTTATCCCGGTTTTGAGGGTAGAATTAAAGCTTTCTAAGGCCACTTGGGATTCTGAAGGTACGCAGACGACGTAATTTGCTTGACTCTCAATTTGTAAACCACCTGCTGAAATAATCCTGATATAAAATAACAACCTTGAGCAGATTGAATTTCATTAGGCAGGCCAAACAGACTGAAAGATTTATGAAATACTTAGACATAGTTAAAACCTTTATATCACTGAAAGGTACTGCTTCTGGAAATCTAGATGCTGTGCGCATGATGGTTAGCAAATACTGATGGCCAGCTTTATTCTTTGGCAATGGGCCAACACAATCCACAATAACATTAGTAAAGGGATCGCCAAATGCAGAAATGGGCTGCAGTGAGGCCACTGGTGTGACGTGATTAGGTTTATCCACAACCTGACATGTGCGACAAGTTCGGAACATCTTTCCTCAAAACAAGCCAGAAGAACTGCTTAAAAATCTTGTTCACAGTGTGACACTCACCCAACCGGCTGAGATCCAGCCACACACCACCCCCTCCTCCCGTACACGCAGGTGCTGTGGGAATCATGTTTATGCCTCCCGCACGCACACAGCATCAAATTCACACCAGATACCGTTATGAAATACACTTTAAAGATTTTACTAAAACTAAAAGAGTACTAGGCAATACAATATATATAAAAGAAAAGAAAAAGCAAAAGACGCCAACATTATCAAAGTTCAGTCAGTTTAGTGCACATAGTTGAGGCTCAACCATCGAACCATTCGACCCCTCGTCGCTTTCATCCGACCTCCACGTCCTTGCACTCGGGACCACCCCGGTGGTCGACCGAGCAGTGCAGCGCACGTTCACCTTCCTCGACGTCTACTTCCCGCCACCCCTCTAAAGACCGCTAAACCCCCCAAGCTCCCAGCCTCACAAAACAAATTAACATTCCCCATTGGTTAACAAATGAATACAATCTCCATATCAGCAAGTCCAAAGCTAAACAACTGCGAGAAAAAAGAACACTTATCAGACATAAAAGCATTCCTACTCTAACAAACCAAAGAAGCCATTTTGATTACATACACAGTATATTGTACAACAGTTTTATTCACACCTAGATGGCCAGCCAAGAGCATACTTTAGGCCAAAGTTAAAATCTCTTTCTTTTAGACTTGAGGAACTACAACCTGGTAAGCAATTGCACATTCCTCACTTGCAGGAATATCAGGTGCTCTTCATTTCCTCATTAACACTCCATCCCTGAAATAATACCCCACTGGTACTTTCCCAATCTCATCACCTGGGACAGCTTTTTCTCTCAAGGCTGCAATCTCAGGGTCTCTAGTCTGTACTGCTATAAACTCCTTACTGCACAAAGACAAATCTTTATTGTTACACCTAATACAAGGATAATTTTCCAGTAATGACAGAAGGATAATCAGTACCTGAGTCCTGGTTTTCCGGTGACGTTATCGTCGAGAATGGCAGCGCGTCACTAGCTCCTCCGAAAAAACTCGTATAAAGCCCCTTTAAAGGTTTTACTAAAACTAAAAGAGTACTAGGCTATACAATATATATAAAAGAAAAGAAAAAGCAAAAGACGCCAACTTATCGAAGTTCAGTCAGTTTAGTGCACATCGTTGGAGCTCAACCATCCAACCCCCCCCCCCCCTCTCTCTCTCTCCTCACACACAGTTGTTCGCTCACCTTTACTTTTCCGATTGTTTCATTTTCCACCCTCTAAAGTTTTGTTTGTTTAGATTGGGTTTGCAGGCAGACTAACTCTGTTTGTTTATTTCTGAGAATTTCCCAAACAATATTATGACTAGAAAGGTTCTTCGACCTGCTGTGTGACGAGTGCTGTATTTTTCAGATCTATCCTGATGACATTCCATGAATGTTCATCATGTGATAAAAGGATAATATCGCAATTATTTGTGTTGCGGCACCGCCCGGGTAAGTTATAACACAATGGTTCAAAAACGCCTCGGCAGAAGTCCCACAGATCACAGACACAGATTATTCAGTGATACTGCGCGGATCAGGCCCTTCCTGCTCAACGAACAACCCTGGCCAACAATATGCGTATTTAACCCCAGCACCATCATGTAATATTTTACCGTTGCCAATCGTGTCATGGTCCGGTCTGGGAAATCCGCGTTCCGGTACGCGGTCCGGTCCGTGGTTACCGGGCACCGGGTCTTCTGGCTGTCCTTTGTTTCAGTAGGCCTTAATCACAAGCCCCTGATTCTCGTATTGGGTCTGGAATATGTGTCCCTAGGTTCGAGTGTGCTTGCTGTTTCGTCTCGTCTTTATCCCGTCCTCGCCTCAGTGGGCTAAGTCAGGCCATTCTTGCCGTTACCCTACGGTGGGATCTGTCCCTTCCTGTCCTTGCCTCCGTGGGGTACGTCAGGCCGTCCTTGCCTTTACCCTGAGGCTGGACTATTTCCTTCCTTCCCTCTGAAGCCTGTCCTGAAGCCCTGCCTGCAGCCTACACCTCAAACCTTGCTTGCTACCCAGACCTGAAGCCTTGCCGACTACCCACGCCTGAAGCCTTGCCGGCAACCTCGCCTGCGTCCTCGCCTGTATCGCCGTCAAGTTCTGCCGCCGGAGTGAGACTGGAGCCTTGCCAGACCAACAGAAAGATCCATCGATCATTGAGCTTGGAACTGTCTCTTTGTGTCCCTGTGGTTAGTGTCCGTGTATGAGTCTGGGCACTGTGTCCTTTCCTCAAGGAGGGGTCCTGACTCTGTGTAAAACCCCGGCTCTAGGACCTCTTCCCAAGGAGGTGTCCCGGCTCTATGTTCTGTGTTCCAGTGCTCCAGTCCAAGGCTCAGCGTTCCTGTGTTCGTCAAAGACTTCGTGGAGGTTCCATTCAGTTTCCAAGACTCCGACGGAGGCTCCAGTCCGTGTCCAAGTCCAAGTCATAGCCTCGGCCCAGAGTCCTGGTCTCGTCCAGGCTAGTGCCCGTGTCCACCTATGCCTCTCCCCTCTTCTGCTTTGCTCTCCCTCGACCTAGGCTCTGTGCTCTTGCTCTTCCTCGATCAAGACCAAATCTCAGCTTCTTTTCCTTGTCCTAGTCTGATCTTCCTGCCCTCGTCCAGCACTGGAGTCCCGCATCCTGCCCACATATCCAGTCGGGTTGCCTTGCCACGTCCGGTTCTCGCCTGGGTCCGGAGACCGTGCCCGAGTCAAGATCCAGGTTCCGGGTCCCTGTCCAGTCTCTGGCTCGGAATCCTTGTCCAGGTTCCTAGTTCCCAGTTCCCAGTTCGTAGTTCCTCGTCCAGGACCCACGTTCCTACTCTAATTCTGGCCCGTTCCCTGTCTCCCAGTCTTGTCCAAGGCCTGTGTTTTGTCCAGCGTCGTTTCTTCCCCACTACCCTTGCTTACTTGATACACCTAGTCCTCTCCCTAGTAATTCAGTGTCCGTGTCTGGCATTTGGGTCCGTTCCCAACGCCCATCCTTTGACAAATTAACCTGCTTACAGTGAATGCTTTCGATTGTGTCAGGAAAACGAGACACCCGCATGAAACCCATCCGTAGAAACATTCTTGCCAACGACACCGGACTCCAATGCCCCGAGATGTCGTGTTAACGTCCACGCTATCGCTGTGTCAAATTTATGGGTGTGTTTACAGGAGTTTGATGGTGTTAACAATAAATTATGTTTATAAAGACAGATATCTTAATTCGCCGCCGTTTATATTGCAAAAGTTTGGGGCCATGCTGCAATTATTCTCCACCAGCACCAACACGTGCTCGCAGCCATGGACTGTTTGTGTGGCTGACGGTGCCTTTCACCTTTGATCAATGTATTGCAATTTGTAGTCAAAAGCTGCAGAAACAATTTTGCACCGACCGGACGACGATTCTAGTGGTAGTGACTGCGGGCATAGGGAGTTTTGTAAGGTGTTGTTCCATTTTACTTTTCAGTACATCGTTATGAAATTATTGACAACGTTCCACGGCGCTGTATAAACAGAGCAGATTAATTTACCAGTGTGGAAATCTTACATACTGTTTCATGGTATGAATCGTTTTAATTCTATTGTTCAATACTTTAACAGTCAGACATATTACAGCGGCAAACAGAATCCGCCAACGACTCCAGAGCAACAATGACAATAAAAACGATTCACAAGTGTGTTTTCAAGAACTTAATGGTGTTCACAACGAATCTCGGTTTCTTCGAATTATGAATAGGATTAAAGTACTTTCCCTTAGAGGAATATCTACGGTGCATGTGTATGAGTTGTTTTTCAGGCATATGTAATGCTCTTTGCTTCATACAATACGTTAATGCCATTTCTTCTCGGAGTTCATTATAAAGTAAGACATCATGGCGAAGATAATTGAAATAAATTTAATCAACGGACATATAATGGAATCTGACCAGCGACAAAACGTTTATGTTCAAGCCGAAGTAGTTTCCTCTGCCGCTCAGTACTGTTACATCATTTCGCACGGCGAAGGTTTGTTACTTTCAAATTGGGACTCTGTTTTTACCATTTTCTCTCGGGTTGCAAATGATCATGATGACTCCATCTGAGCACTTATTTTTATTTTGCAAACTTGTGGAAAATATTGCAAGATGCTGTAACATTGTTGGCTCTTTGCAGCAGCTTCTTCTACATTACATCAAACAATTTCTGTTGCTGATTGGCGAAATTTCACCAGCCGCCAATCCTATTGCTTTCAAGGCAACATGTTTATTCGGTTAAATATAACTAAAAAGACGAGAGATTAAATGAAACGTAAAGCCAGTCGTTGTCCGCTACCTAGAAGATTGGTGCTGTATTTGTCCGGTTCTGGCAGCCATTAACGGCCATTTTATTTGTAATTTTATCACAACTTAATACGTATTGCTTTCGGAGTTTATGCTGATCTCTTAAATGGGAACTATGTATCGTTTAAATGGAATCATTACATGCATCTGCTTTACTGAGATCAAAGAATAAATCAAATCACCTGGAATCATTCCATGCCGATTTCTCTCATACTTCATTCACCTGTCCCTCACAGTGTTTATCTAATAACGCTGAGTGTCGCTAAAGATCTGTTTTCCCACAATACCTACTGACTTACGGCTCATTGCGTCGCAAGTGCAGCGATGACGGGCCTCCATCTATGTCTGTGCACACCGTCGTACACAGATATAGAAGGATTCGTCATTGCTGTTTCCATAAGAGTTTTTAGAACAGTCACGGTTGTTCGCCATCAGCTGAAGCCAAATCCAGGAAGAACGGTGAACCACTCTTACTCTGGCCTCTACCCTTTAACCTGGTTGACATAGGTGACGCGACACGGAGCCAAACCAGAAGGCCCGCACTCCGGCCACCATAGCTCTCCGTGTCATTGAGACACCCCAGCCTCCGAATCCTTCGACAAAGTCGTGACAGCTTGGTGGTTTCCCAACAATACTGGATGTAAAATTGTTGGGAACCACGTTTTCTCTTAAGATGCCTTTTAGTTCGGTCATCCAAACGTCGCCCTCCACGCAGTTACAGCTAACTCTCAAAGGTTCAAAGGTTAATTTATCATCAAAGTGTAAAACTCTGAAATTATTCTTCCCCAGATAGCAACGAAACCAAGAAAGAGAAGAACGGCAGCACAATCATCAACCCCCAAATCACTTCTGCCCTCACAAGAAAAAGGCGAACAAAAACGGAAAAGAGGCATCAACCCCCACATACGCCTCCCCTGGACAGAAACCAAAAAGATAGGGCGAAACACACAGAATATTTATTCATAGGACTGAATAAAAGCCTGAGTGAATTTCTCCGGCACCGCAGCAGACCTTTCACTCTCCAGCAGCGACCAAACCGAACTTACCTTCCGCTTTTGCCTGAATGTTTCAATCTCACTCGGCAGTTTAATCGGCCAAAAATGGAATCTTTAGTCGTCGAAATTCAGTCGAACATCGGTTAGCGCCCCGTCCGCAACCTTCTCGCCACGATGTTCCCGCAAGTTGACACTGACTCCGGGAATCCCCTCAAAGACTGCACAGGGTCCTACAGTTCCAGATTTGTATTCGAGACGAAAAACAATAAAAGAAGTGATATATATAGTTTCATTAACTATCCAGAGAATCGACCGAAGGAGTGTTGTACGCAGGCGCCATTCCGACCAGGAGAGTGCATCACTGGTCCACTCTCTATAGATAATGACATCACTATCGTCACACTGACTTCGACTAACACATTTTATGCAGCATTTCCCCTACCTGCTTTCAGTGCCTCTTCAATCAAGAAAACAACAGCTAACTTCTGCTTTTTAATTTTGATCTTAACTCCTTAGTCTGCTGCAATAGAAACCACATCGATGCATTCACGCATGTTAATCGTTTCTATTGCGGCTGGATCTGACTCTTCACAATCAAAATGTATTTAATACTGTGGCAATACCAGCGAATGGTAGCGAAATCAGCGGATTCCATTGAAATTCATTCTTGAACAGAATACATTCTTACTCTTTTGCCGTCATTTCCGATATGACGAGTACACTCCCCACTTTTCCCTCAGCCTGAGTGGCCAATTTAAATGTCTTGTGAATGCATGCTTCCAGCCCCCATTCAGTGCCAGCATTCTGATGGTCAGCTATGTGGAACTGGTTATCACATAACCTACCAGAGGCCTTTCAGAGCTCTGTTCCACGGCATTCCTTTTGGAAATGCCGCGAGGCAGAGGGAGAATTTAAAAAGCGAGCAGATTAACGGAGCGGGTGACATAGTAGCGGGCGGCAGAGTAGTCGGAGACAGAGTAGGAAGGCTTTGGCTCGAAAGGCTTCAGCGAGCACAGGCTGAGGGCCAGCTCCATTCCAAGTGAGGTAAGGACGGGTAAGTTCCTTTAATTAATTTCATTACCTTAGGGGTAGGTAATGGAGGCAGCAGTTAGGGCAGTTGAGTGCTCCGTTTGAAATATGCGGGAAGTCAGGGTGTGCACATTTGTCCCTGATGACTACACCTTTAAAAGATGCATCTAGCTGCGGCTCCTGACAAACCGTGTTAGGGAACTGGAGCTGGAGCTGGATGAACGATGGATTTTTCGGGAGGCAGAGGCAGAAATAAACAGGAGTTACAGGGAGATAGTCAACCCTAAGAGTCAGGAGACAAGTAGCTAAGTGACTGTCAGGAACGGGAAGGGGATTAGACAGAATGGGCAGAGCCCCCCTGGGGCCGTTCCCATCAATAATAAGTATACAGTTTTTGATGCTGTTAGTGGGGACGACCTACCAGGGACAAGATGCGAGACTGGACCCTCAGCTTAGAAGCGAAGGAGGGAAAGGAGGAGAGCAGTAGTTATAGGAGATTCGATAGTTATGGGGATAGATAAGAGAGTTCTGTGGAAGAGAACGAGAATCCCGGATGGTCTGTCGCCTCCCTGCTACCAGGATCCGCGATATCTCGGATCCAGTTCTCAGTATTCTCAAGAGGAAGGGCGAGCAGCCGGATGTCGTGGTCCATGTATGGACCAATGTCGTGGGTAGGAAGAGTGAGGAGGTCCTGAGAGGTGAGTTTAGGGAGTAAGGCGCCAAGTTAAAGGACAGGATCTCCAGGATAGCAATTTCAGGTTTGACTCCACTGACACGTACGCGTGTTTAGAAATAGTAAGATAGCGCAGATCAACACGTGGCTGAAGATATGGTGCAGGAGGGAGGGCTTCAGATGTATAGATAATTGGGCAGTTTTCCAGGGAAGGTGAGACCTGTTCCGGTGGGACAACTTACATCTGAACTGGAGGGGGACAAATATTCTTGCAGGTAGGTTTGCTAGGGAGGCTTCAGTGGATTCAAACTAGATACAAGGGGGAGAGGAACCAGAGTGTAGGAACAGATGTATAGGAGAAGGAAGACAAAGAAGGTAGTAAAGTTCTTTGCACCATTAGTGGTAAACAGAGAGTAAGAGGTGGAGAATTTCATAAATGCATTTATTTTAATGCTAGGAGCATTTTAAGAAAGGTGAATGAGCCTAGAATATGGATTGATACCTGGAAATATGGTGTTGTAGCTATTAGTGAAATATTGTTACAGCAGAGGTGTGATTGGCAACTAAATATTCCTGGATTTCGTTGCTTCAGTTGTGATAGAATCGGAGGGACAAGAAGGGGAGGCGTTGCGTTGCTTGTCAGAGAAACTATTACAGCGGTGCTCTGGCAAGATGGATTAGAGGGCTCGACCAGGGAGACTATTTAGGTGGATTTGACGATTGGGAAAGGTGTAATAACACTTATTTTAGACCACCTAATGGGGAGCGAGAATTGGAGGAGCAAATTTGTAAGGAGATAGCAGATATTTGTAGTAAGCACAGGGTTGTGATTGTGGGAGATTTTAATTTTCCGCACATAGGCTGGGCTGCCTGTTCTGTAAAAGGGCTGGAAGGTTTGGAGTTTGCAAAATGTGTGCAGGATAGTTTTTTGCAGCAATACATAGAGGTACAAATAGAAAAGGGACAGTGTTGGTTCTCCGGTTTGGGATTGAGAAAGGTCAGGTGACGGAGATATGTGTTGGGGAGCACTTCGGGTCCAGTGATCACAATGCCATTAGTTTCAATATAATTATGCAGAAGGATAGGATTGGACCCAGGGTTCGGATTTTTGATTGGAGAAAGGCTAACTGGGGAGACGCGAAAGGATTTAGAAGGAGTGGATAGAGACAATTTGTTTTATGGGAAGGATGTAATAGAGAAGTAATATCCCGTTGATCGCAATTTTCCTTATCATCAGTCCCTAATTGCTAGGAGTCTCACTGTATACTGTCTCTGTTTGTAAGCCAGCGCTATCACTCTTATTCTCATCCAATGCCAAATCAGTTAACATAATTCGAAAATAAAATTAAACTTCCTTTATTGATTTAGGAATCGGTAAGAGCTGCGCAAACCTGTTATAAAATATACTTATTTGAAAGTGATTGCAATTTGAAAGCAAGTATCTCCAATTTTGTGTAATACAGAGGGGATGCGTGGCATTCTCCTTTGAAAACGAGGATAAAAATAAAATTAAATACATTTTGCTGTGATTTCTCTGAACAGCGATATGAATTGCGCAGTAACAAATGTGTAGAAATGGCTTACTTTAATTGTTTGTTCTCTGGGCTGTCTCTGATGTGACTAATGAGCTGCTAAAATTAGTTGGGAGATTGCAGTATCCCCTCCTTTATAATCGCGCGCAGAGCAATCACAGGTAGTTTTGGGCAGTAGGAACAGTATAAACTGATCGTCACGTCACACGGAACATGGAATATCCAGCAATTTTCTACATAGAGAGTGTTTATTATCCTGCACTGACTGCGATTGGTATTCCCAGTAAGTAACTGGAGTTTCTTGGACGATTTCTACTTGCGCTATCTATTGCACGACATCATATTTGCTGTAAAATACATTGCACGAAGTGCCTTGTCTGACAAGGGATTTCGGTCGAGTCAGGTTGAAGCATATATTTTTCTCACTCAGACCGAATAGTTCTCTCCCGTTGCTGGTTTCTTTGTCAACTGCAATAACCAGTCTTGTTCCAGCATTTTCCGTTTCCCGATCTTCCAAAATATTAATGGTTTTTATCCTTCGAAGTCTCAGCCCACTCCCATCGACCTGCAGCGGGACCATCGTTATTTTACACCAACATGAAACAAGTGAGATTTCATTTTGAATATAATTGTCTTTTCAATTGCAATAATAGTACAAGCAACTATGACTGTCCAGTTTTCCCTATTGGAGTTGCTTGTTCGGGTCTTAATTTTAACGCTGCAGGTTCCTAGACTCACATGCATTACCCGAGTGGAAACAGAAAAATCTGGGCCCATTGTATTTCTATTCTCGAACTTCAGCGAAAACGCTGCACTTATTCTAGATTGCTGCGTCGATAAGCAATCCGATAGCAATGATGCCGTGGTCTGCGGAATCCCACTGGAAACTGCAGGTAATTTGCCCACTCAGCTGTTTATCCGATCCCTCCCTTGGCCTCAAGGACGAATGTATACTCTGACGAAAAGTGTAAGCACTTCGTTGGTCGAAGCCAGTTCAATGAGTGTGTAAACAATTCTTTGCATGGAAATCAAGTAAAATGCATCGGATTTTGTGCGCCTGAAACTAACACTTATTTCTTCCTTGCAGTTAATTCAATGGCGATTGTGATTCTCTGTCTTCGAAAATGTGGACTGTCCAAATGCATCACCCTTTACCTCGTAGCGATGGCAACAGCTGATTTAATGGGTGTTATCATAGGCGTTGTACTAGAGCGGATCAATAATATTTACGGTTTCGCCAATGTTTTGTTCATCACTCCGATTTGCGCTGTGACATCTGTGCTTCGGCTCGCAGCCACGGACTGTTCCGTCTGGCTGACCGTGGCTTTCACATTTGATCGATGTATTGCAATTTGTAGCCAAAAGCTACGGAAGCGAGTTTGCACCGAAAGAACAGCGACTATAGTGGTGATGATTGTGAGCATAGGGAGCTGCCTGAAGTGTTTTCCATATTACTTTGCAGTAGCTCCTGTCGTGATTATTGACAACGTTCAATGGTACTGCTCTGACAAGGCAGATTACTTTAGTTCACCAGTGTGGAAAGTTTACCAGATGGTTGATGGCATCATTACACCTTTACTGCCAATCGGTTTAATTCTAGTGTTCAATGCCTTAACAATCAGTCATATCATCGCCGCAAACAGAATCCGCCGAGGATTCCGGAGCATCAATGACAACAAGAAAGATTCAGAGGTGGCGAACCGGAGAAATTCAATGATTTTGCTGTTTGCTCTATCAGCCAATTTCATTCTATTGTGGATCCCCTTTATAGTCTCTACTATGATCTGGCAGGCTCAAAATTACTTTTATACAGACAGATACCTTAATTCACCGTCATTTATCCTCCAAGAGTCTGGGTACATGTTGCAATTTCTCTGCACCTGCACCAACACGTGTATCTACACACTGTCCCAGAGGAAATTCAGGGAAGAGATGAAGAAAGGAGTGAAACATCTGGTCACGTTGAATGGCCGATTTTGTGGATAAAACGTAAGTTGATTTGTATATCTTGTTATTAAGTTACATAAATGTTTCATAATCATCTGCAGATCTGATCAAAGGTCTGCGTGTCCGTCTGCCTGTACGCTCGAATCCCGTTTTCCACCAACAGTAGCGAGTTTAATTTCCTCAAATGAGCCAGCGAATAAAGTGTTGCTGATGTGATATTTACACTGGCAGAATTACATTTAAATCACCGGATGAATAACGGATTCTCAACCAACGAACAGGGTGATGCTGGTATGATTATTAATTTGGTAGATTTAACTATTAATCGACTGATTATCGATCCGCTGAACACACACATCTACATCATCTGATAATCCGGGTATAAGAATCGGATCTCCATTGTACTAGGTTCACGAAATGAGGGAACGCATTATCGCCTGAAGACGGGAACGGTGTTCTGTACAGTTCTTGTCGCCGAATTACAGGAAAGATGTCAACAAAATAGAGAAGATTTACCAGAATTTTACCTGGTTTTCAGCACCTAAGTTACAGAGAAAGGCTGAACAAGTTAGGTTTTTATTCTTTGGAGCGTAGAGATTTTAGTGGAGACGATACAGGTATTTAAATTTATGAGGGGGATAGAGTTGACGTGGATAAGCTTTTTCCATTGAGAATAGGGGAGATTCAAACAAGAGGGCATGATTTGAGAGTTAGGGAGCAAAAGTTTAAGGGTAGCACGAGGGGGAATTTCTTTACTCAGAGAGTGGTAGCTGTGTAGAATGAGCTTCCAGTAGAAGTGGTAGAGGCAGTTTCGGTATTGTCATTTAAAGTAAAAGTGGATAGGTATATGGACAGAAAAGGAATGGAGGGTTATGGGCTGAGTGCGGGCCACTGGGACTAGGTGAGTGTAAACGTCGGCACGGACTAGAACGGCCGAGGTGGCCTGTTTCCGAGCTGTAGTTGTTATATGGTGATATGGGAAATATACAACAGAAGAGAATGAATCCTTAGTCTGACACGTCAATTGTCCTGTCTTGCCGTTTTAATGTAACACAAATGCAACCTCAACTTCACCCTCACAACAGAACATCGCTTTATCTTTCTGGTTTTACAATGATTTCATTCCAGGAGGTTCGCCAAGCCAACGGCAAGCTATGTGTCCATGATCATGAAAAAAAGAAAATTTGCAATTTCTGGAAATTCTCACACAAATTGCGCGATGAACTCAGCAGGTCATGCTGCATCTCTGGAAAGGGATCTACTGAAGGGTCTCAGCCCGAAACAACGACTGTACTCTTCAATGATATTGCCTGGCACCTCCGCTGCATCCGCCACAACAGACAGGATCTCCTGGTTTCCACCCACTTCAAGTTTGCTTCACATTCCCATTTGGATATGTCCATACATGGCCTCCTCTACTGCCATGATGAGGCCAAAATCCGGTTGGAGGAGCAACACCTCATATACCGTCTTGGTAGTCTCCAGCCCCTTGGTATGAACATCGAATTTACCAACTTCCAGTAATTCCCTCCTTCTCCCTTCCCCATCCCACCTTCACTCTGTCTCCTCTTCTACCTGCCTTTCACCTCTCATGATTCTGCCTTCTTTTACTACCCATAGTTCTTTCCCCTTAGATTCCTTTTCACCTCTACTGTCTATCCCCTCCCTACTTCCCCTCCCCCACCCTGGATCTTTCTTCTGATTGGTTTTCCACCCTCCCCTACCTTCTTTATGGGGCCGCTACCCCCTCCCTATTCAGTCCTGACGAGCGGTCTCGGCCCGAAACGTTGACTGTTCATTTCAATGGATGCTGTCCGACCTGATGAGTTCATCCAGCTTGTTTCTACGTGCTGATTTGACCGCGGCATCTGCAGTGTAATTTGTGTCTACAGGGACGCACTGGTTGCTGACTACCCTGTTACGTACCCGCAGTAATAGATCACGAATAAGTCCCGAGACTTCGAAACCTGTGAACAATTCTTAGTCTGGCCTCTACCTTTGCCCTGTTCTGCATGGTTGACCTTATCAAGAGTCAAAGCATAAGGTCTTGACTCAAGCCAACAAAAATCTCCCGGTCGTTGAAGCATGCAGGCCTCCAAACCCTACCCTAATTTTGTAATCCGCTTGAAGGATTTTTCCACAACACCGGACATAAAGTAACTTGGTACGTCGTAAGATGCTTTATAAATTGACCGTCCAAAATTCCTCCTCCACGGTATAATCTCTTTTGATTATTACATCATCATCGTCATATAGATGTCCAATTACCACTTCGTGCTACATTAATGCAACACTGTTGGACTATAAATAACATTCACCAATTCTCTCAGCTCTTTATATCCCTGAGACTCATATAAACTCCTACTTCCCCAGAACTTGTCTCTGTGCCTCTTCAATAAAAACTATTTTAATCTCAATATTGTCCTTACTTTCTAAGCCTGCTGGAGTATAACCTACATTCTTTCAAATCCTCACGCAAGGTGATCATGACTACGCGGCTGACTCTGACCCCGTAAATTCAATACTGTCCAGCTGTTAGAACAGCAGTTGCTGGAAGGTAACTTATCCTATTCTGCTTGAATTCATTGTTGCCTAGTATAAACTCCTACTCTTTTCTCATAACTTCTGATACTTCCACAACAATGCTCATTTTTTCATCAAGCAGAGTGGCCAATATAAAAGTGTTGTGAATGCACGCATGTTGCCCACAGTTACCGCCTGAATTTTCATGGTCAGCGACGTGAAACATGTTGTCACATAACACACCAAAGGCCTTTCAGAGCACTATATCTACGGCATTCCTGTTTGTAGCAACCGCCCCAATCCCGCTATCAACATCAGCCTCACAGCCCAACAACGCATGCTTCCTCTTGTATTTGGTTCTCGCTTCCTTCTCGATTCTACCATCGGGCAGTCTACGCAGAACCATAGGTCCCACTCGCGCAGATTCAGGAATAGTTATTACTGTACGACTATCAGGATCATTAGCAATGTGGATGACGTCAGGTACCACAACTCTGTGCAGATTCCATAATCGACGGACTCGCCTTCAAGGACGCTACACCTCCATGAGACCATACCCTGATGTTGAGGGGTAATAACTGTTTCTGAACCTGGTAGTGTCCGTCTCGAGGCTCCTCCACTTCCCTCCAGATGGCAGCAGATAAATGAGAGCATGTCCTCGAGGCTCGAGAGTCTCTGCCGATGGATGCCGCGTTTCTGCGGCCACCTTTTATTCAGAAATGCTCAGAAGTGAGGAGGGACTATTACAGACTGGGCCGTATCCATTACTCCTGTTGGAAGGATTTTCCGTTCAACGCTATTGGTATTTCCACACCAGGCTGGGTTGCAGCCGGTGAATACTCTGTACACTAAACGTCTGTTGTCGCTAGTCAACGCTCCCGGTGCCATACGGAATCTCCGCAAATTCCGAGCAAAGTACAGTCCCTGCCATTCTTCCTTTGTAATTGTGCTGACGTGCTGGGATCGGGACAAGTACTCGGAAATGTTAACAACAAGGAAAGTAAAAGTGCTGATTCTATCCGCCTCCGATCCTTTCATTAGGACAGGCTCATGGACCTCTAGTTTCCCCTTGCTTAATTCAATAACCAACTCATCGGTCTTGCTGTAATCGAGAAAGAGGTTGGTGCTGCAAAATTAAACTCTAATGTTGAATTGGAATCTCCTTAACCATTTTCCTTAAACATGATCCGATCTACAATATAATCAAGGTATGTCACAGTGTCTTGGCCAAATTCACTCTTAGCTAACCTTTCAAAGAGCTGTTCCACTGCAGAGATACGGGCATCCCAGGTGTCATTTCCTGTAACCAAATCATCAATGTAGACATCTGTATTCTAACCTTTGAATTACAGAATTAATCATTCTCTGAATGTTCCCGAACCATTCTTCATTCCAAATGGCAGAACATTATATTCATACAACCCAGAAGGTGTTACCAATGCAGAGATTTCCCTACCTCTATCCGTTAACGGAACACACCAATACCCTTTCAACAAATCAATCTTTGTAAGAAACCTTGCCTTTCCAATCTTTTCTACACAATCATCAACTTTCGGGAGGAGATAAGCATCTGTTTTTCTTATAGCAACGCATCTTTCTGTAATCAGTGCAAAACCTGAACTGCCATCTGGTTTAGGTGAACTCCAATCTGAAATAAAATGCCTAATAATACGATTTTCCAACATTACCCAATTTCTTGTTCAGCAAGTCTACATTTTTCAACATTTTTCGACTGGAGCTGTTTTATGGGTTTGGCAGTGCCTACATCTACATCATGTGATCCTACTGTTGCTCTTTTGGGACATCAGGGAACAACACCCTAAATTTCATGATTAACTGCTTCATCTGCTTCCTCTGCTGTGGCTGAAAATGAACCAATTTCTCATCAAGATTTTCCAAAATAGTCGAATTTGTCAATCTGGCTAAAACAATATTTGATTTAAAATAAGCTTCAGATGGATCAGCTAGTACGTTCCCAGAAAGTTGAGACTCATTGTTATTGCCAACAACGATCATAGCTGCTTTGTGTTTTTCCTAATCCGGTTTGAGCATGTTTACATGACAAAGCTATGTTGACCCTCACCTATCTGGTGTTTTGACCATCCACATCATTAACCTTAGACACAAACTCACAAGGACCATGAAATTTTTTCTTGAAAAGGGCTGGTCTGGACGGGGAACAAACAAGCACTATATTTCTACTTGGAATGACCTCATTCTGTCTTGTTTATACCTTCCTGGGCTGATTTTTAATTTTCTCTTGCTAAATCACAAGCCCCTTTCAATCTGTCCTTGAATTTGAACACGTCTAGCAAATTAATATGCAGGTCATTTTTGACCCACTATTCCTTTACTAATACCGAATGTTCTCGGAGCCGGTGACAAACACCAGTTGAAAAGGGCTAAAGCTTAGGGACTCTTGCACTGGCTCCCTTACTACAAATAAAAGCAAGTGAACTCCCTCATCTTAGTCCTTGTCATTTTCAATACAGAATGCATTTATCCTGGTTTTGAGGGTAGAATTAAATCTTTCTGAGGCCCCCTTGAGATTCTGAAGGTACGCAGACGACGTAATCTGCTTGGTTCTCAGTTTGTAAACTACCTGCAGAAATAATCCTGATATAAAATTACTTCCTTGATCAGATTGAACTTCTTTAGGCAAGCAAAATATAGTGAAAAACTTCATAAAATCCTTAGACATAGTTTTAACCTTTATATTCCTGAGAGGTACTGCTTCTGGAAATCTAGATGCTGTGCACATGATGGTTAGCAAATACTGATGGCCAGCTTTAGTCTTTGGCAATGGGCCAACACAATCCACAATAACTTTAGAAAAGGGTTCACCAAGTGCAGGAATGGGCTGCAGTGGGGCCACTGGTGTGACGTGATTAGGTTTACCCACAACCTGACAAGTGCGACAAGTTCGGAAAAAGGTCGCAACATCTTTCCTCAAACCAAGCCAGAAGAATTGTTTCAAAATCTTGTTCACAGTTTTATTCACACCTAGATGGCCACACAAGGGCATACTATGGGCCAAAGTTAAAATCCTTTTCCTATAAACTTACAACCTGCTGAGCAATTGCCCATTCCTCACTTGCAGGAATATCAGGTGGCCTCCACTTCCTCATTAACATTCCATCCCTGAAATAATACCCCTCTGGTACTTTCCCAATCTCAGCACCTGGGTCAGCTTTTTCTCTCAAGGCTACAATCTCAGGGTCTCTAGTCTGTTCTGCTATAAACTCTTTCCTGGACAAAGACAAATCATTGTTATTACACCTAATACAAGGATCCTTCTCCACTAATGACAGAAGGAAAGTCACTAGCAGATCATCAGAACATGAGTCCTGATTTGGGCTATAATGGGTAGCAGAATCATTCTGCACAGAACCGTCTGCGCTGGCAAGATTCCTGGACATCGCTCGAGCTACTGCGCAGGATGGGTAAACATTAGAATCCATTTTTGGTTCATCAGTCATTGACACCCGTTGTCTTAGTCATCAGCTGCACAGCTGGGACACCACTACCAACTGCCAGGTCGTTTCCTAACAACAAAGAAACACCTGGCACCGGTAACCTGGGCGGTAGTCCTATCTTTACAGGCCCTGAAAGTAACTCTGACTTCAAAATTACCTTGTGCAGATGTACAGAAACAATGCCATCCCCAATGCCTTGAATAAGAGTTACCTCACCAGTGGCAGTCGCATCACTAAACCCTAGAATATTGTCTCACAAGAGTGACTGAGAAGCCCCGGTATCTAGAAGAATTTTCACTGGTTCGAAATTCACTGAAACAAACCGCCCTGACACAGAAGGAATGAACTCTTTCCTAACCAGGTCAGACTTCACAGCGCCGGACAGAGCTTCATCAGCATGTCCCGAACCCTGTGGGTTTATAGGTGTTTCAATGTGTTGAATACAGGGGTATTGAACTACCTCCTTTTCCTTCTTATTCTTTAAGAGGAAACAATTAACCATAACATCAACAGGTTTCTGACAATAGTAATAGGTAAAGCCAGACTGCTTCTCCTTTAATTGCTTCCCTTCATCCTTACCTTTGTCACCAACCCCAATCAATCAAACAGGAATTAACCAATCGGATTGATAATCTGATAATGAGCTCCAATTTTGTTCAAAATCGCGGTCTAATACCCAGGTTTGTTACGTACCAGAAGCAACAAATCACTCATTGAGTCCGGTTTCAATGTTATAACCACTATATTTATTGATATCTGCTCAAAATATAAAAACTCAAACGAAGTAAACAGAAGTTAACAGTGTTATGCGTATATGTGTGTCTGCCACGCAAACAGTAAATTTTATGAACAATTATTTAATTTGCAAGATTCAGATGGCAAAGTAGAAAGGTCCAGTAGAGCACGAAATAAATGATGGGAGAGATTTGCAAATCCACGTTAAAATGTAGAGAGGAGGCAATGACTAAGAATTCCACAGACTCCATGCTGGGCAAACGAAACAACAGTCGCCGAAGATCTTATCCGTCGAGTCGTTCCGGTCCACTTCGAAATATCACACGGTGACAGTCATGAAATATCCTATCCTCCAAGTGGTTACCACATAACACACCCAAATCCAGGTAAAGGTTAACAAAAGCGGTCCCACAGGACATTCCAACAAAAATCCACATACGGACTATATGAAGCGACAGACATACATCTTATGCAAGGTGTGCTTTTGGTCAACCCAATCTTTTTGGCATGGGAAAGTATCAGTACCATTCACGACACTGTATTTCAACAGACACTTCATTGCCCATTCTATTATTCTATTAAGGTTAATCTCTAGCTTCCCCAATTCCTCGAAATCACATGCTCCACCACCAGTCACCGTATCTTGCGCGAACTTTGCAACCAAGCTATCAGTTCCATCATCCATGTCATTGATATACAACGTAAAGAGAAGCGCTCCCACCGCGGAGCATGTAGGACACCAGCTGTTACCAGCAGCCAATCAGAAAAGGCTCCCTTTATTTCCAAACTTTTCCTTGCCCATTAGTCACTACTTTATCCATGCCTGCATCTTCTCTGCAACAGCATATGTACACTTGCTAAGCAGCCTCACCTTCTTAAATGCCGTTAGAAAATCGAAGTCGACCGTGTCCACAAATTCGCCTTTGTCTGTCCAGCCCGTGATGTCTTCAAAGAATCCCAACAGATTTGTCATGCATGATTTTCCCATGCTGACTGCGGCCTAATTCATCAGGTTCCTCCAAGTACTCCGAAACCACATCCTTAACATTTAATTCCAACATCTTCCCAGCCACTGAGATCAGACTAACTGGCCCATAATTTCGTTTCTTCTGCCTCTCTCTCTTCTTGACGAGTGAAGTGATATGTGCTCATTGCTATTCTAGGAGAACCCTTCTATAATCTGGTGATTCTTGAACGATCATTACTATTGCCTCTACAAGATCTTCGGCCTTGTCATTCGAAACCCTGGGCATAACATCATCTGTCCCAGGTAGCTTATCTACCTTCAGATCTTTCGGTTTCCCAAGAAATGTCTCGCTAGTAATGCATCTTCACACACATAACCCCAGACACTCTAGAATTTGTGGCACACTGCTTGTGTAGAATGATGTAAAATACTTACTCTGTTCGTCCGCCATTTCCTTGTCTCCTATTAGAATCTATCTAGCATCGTTTTCCAGCGGACAAATATCGTCCAATATCCAGTTTCACATGTCATTTAAACTCTATGTATCTGAAGAAACTTTCATATCTGAAACTGATATCGTCTTCCATATGATTGGTCGCTCAATTTTGTACTTTTTCTTTATCTTCATGACATTTTAGTGGCTTTCTGTCAGTTTTTAATAACATCCTAATACTCTAACTTCCCATTTTCTTCTCTATTATCTGCCGTCTCCGGCATTTATGATGGCTTTCACTTCTCAAGTTATCCACAGTTGTGTCCGCTATAGAATATTTCTTCCTTTTTGAGATATATATATATATATGCTGTTCCTTCTGAATTCCAAAAGTTCGATCTATTGCTGCTCAGCCGTCATCCCTACCAGTGTTTTTCCCAATCAATTCAATCCAACTCCTCTCTCATGCCACTGTAATTCCCTTTGTTCCAGTGTAAGACCGACAGATTGACTTAAGCTTCTGCTTCTCAAATATCTCTCCGAATTCTATCATATTATGATCAATTTCCCCGAAGGTCTCTTTCATCTTTAACTCTCTAATGAAATCCAATTCGTTACATAATGGCCAATCGAGAATAGCTGGTCCCCTAGTGGACTCAAAAACGAACTGCTTTAAAACGGCCATCTTGAGACGTTCTAGAAATTCCCCCTTCTTGGGGTCCAGCACAACTTATTTTATCAACCTACTTGCCTCTTGAAATCCTTCATGGTTATTGTAACATTGTCCTCTTGGAATGTATTTTCTTTGACCTCATCCTTTCTACTTCTTGGATATCTGTATATAACACCCTTTGCCCTTGCATTTTCTTCGCTCTACCCGCCACGATTCAGCACCTTCTAAGCCCATGTCATCTGTTTTTTAGTGATTTGATTTCATTTTTATCAATAGCACCACCCCAGCCCCTCTGCCTATACTTACGATACAATGTGTTCCGTTGGACGTGAAGCTCCCAGCTCTAAGTTTCTTAGAGTCCTGATTTAGTCATACACACAACTTCATGCGTGTTAATGCGTTACTGCCTCAAGTTCCACTACATTATTGTTTATACCGCGTGTATTCAAACGCCATTGCGGAGACTTGGCTGGCACCAGGGCAGGAATGGATTCTCAATATTCCTGGATTTCAGTGCTTTAAAAGGGATAGAGGGGGGGAAGGGGAGAGAGGGTGACATTCCTGGTCAGGGATACTATTACAGCTGCAGAAAGGGTGGGTAATGTAGCAGGATCCTCTTTTGAGTCAGTATGGGTGGATGTCAGGAGCAGGAAGGGAGCAGTTACTCTACTAAGGGTATTTATAAGCCCCCTGGTAGCAGCAGAGGTACCGAGGAGCAGATTAGGAGGCAGATTTTGGAAAGGTGCGAAAATAACAGGGTTCTTATCATGGGTGACTTTAGCTTCCCTAATATTGATTGGCACTTGATCAGTTCCAAGGGTTTAGATAGGGCAGAGTTTGTTAAGTGTGTTCAGGATGGATTCCTCTCACAGTATGTTGACAGGCCGACTAGGGGGAATGCCATACTAAATCTAGTATTAGGTAACAAACCGGGTCATGTCACAGATCTGTCACTGGGTGACAGTGATCTGGGGGACAGTAATCACCGCTCCCTGACCTTTAGCATAATCATGGAAAAAGATAGAATCAGAGAGGACAGGAAAATTTTTAATTGGGGAAGGGAAACTTATGAGGCTATAAGGCTAGAACTTGCGGGTGTGAATTGGGATGATGTTTTTGCAGAGAAAAGTACTATGGAAATGCGGTCGACGTTTAAGGATCTCTTGCAGGATGCTAGGGATAAATTTGTCCCGCTGAGGAAGATAAAGAATGGTAGGGTGAAGGAACCATGAGTGACAAGTGGTGGAAAATCTAGTCAGGTGGAAGAAGGCAGCATACATGAGGTTTAGGAAACAAGGATCAGATGGGTCTATTGAGGAATATAGGGTAGCAAGAATGGAGCTTAAGAAGGGGCTGAGAAGAGCAAGAAGGAGGCATGAGAAGGCCCTGGTGGGTAGGGTAAAGGAAAACCCCAAGGCATTCTTCAATTATGTGAAGAACAAAAGGATGACAGGAGTGAAGGTAGGACGATTAGAGATAAAAGTGGGAAGATGTGCCTGGAGGCTGTGGAAGTGAGTGAGGTCCTCAATGAATACTTCTCTTCGGTATTCACCACTGAGAGGGAACTTGATGACGGTGAGGACAATATGAGTGAGGTTGATGTTCTGGAGCATGTTGATATTAAGGGAGAGGAGGTGCTGGAGTTGTTAAAATACATTAGGACGGATAAGTCCCCGGGGCTGTCGGAATATTCCCCAGGCTGCTCCACGAGGCAAGCGAAGAGCTTGCTGAACCTCTGGCTACGATCGTTACGTCCTCGTTGTCCACGGGAATGGTACCGGAGGATTGGAGGGAGTCAAATGTTGTCCCCTTGTTGAAAAAAGGTAGGGAGAATCCAGGTAATTATAGACCAGTGAGCCTCACGTCTGCAGTGGGAAAGCTGTTGGAAAAGATTCTTAGAGATAGTATCTATGGGCATTTAGAGAATCATGGTCTGATCAGGCACAGTCAGCATGGCTTTGTGAAGGGCATATCGTGCCTAACAAGCATGATAGAGTTCTTTGAGGAGGTGACCAGGCATATAGATGCGGGTAGGGCAGAGGATGCGATCTACATTGATTTTAGTAAGAGGTTTGATCAGGTTCCACACGGTAGGCTTATTCAGAAAGTCAGAAAGCATGGGATCCAGGGAAGTTTGGCAAGGTGGATTCAGAATTAGCTTGCCTGCAGAAGGCAGAGGGTTGTGGTGGAGGGAGTACATTCATATTGGAGGTTTGTGACTAGTGGTGTCCCACAAGGATCTGTTCTGGGACCACTACTTTTTGTGATTTTTATTAACGACCTGGATGAGGGGGTAGAGCGTGGGTTGGCAAGTTCGCAGACGATAGTAGATAGTGTAGAGGATTGTCGAAGATTACGATGAGACATTGATAGGAAGCAGAAGTGGGCTGAGAAGTGGCAGATGGAATTCAACCCGGAGAAGTGTGAGGTGGTACACTTTGGAAGGACTAACTCCAAGGCCGAGTACAAAGTAAATGGCAGGATACTTGCTAGTGGAAAAGGTAAAGAGGAGGAAAAGCAGGCTGGCAGGAAGGTTCCTAGCTTTCCGTGTTATAATTGTGGGAAAGCTGGTCGTACAGCATCTAAGTGCTTTGCTCCGAAGGAGGAGACAGGAAAAGGGAAGATAGCAGTTCCGACTGGTTGCATTGAGTCGGTCAACAGATCGATGAGGAAGGCAAAGGTAGATTGAGCACTAGAGGGGCGTTAGAAGTTTATCTCGGAAGGGACAGTGACTGTGAAGGAAGGAGAAACCCCAATTCCAGTGTGGATCTGGAGAGATACTGGGGATGGACAGTCACTGATTTTAAGGTAGTTGTTAGACTTCGTCCTGAGACTGAGTCTGGGAAGGTTGTGTTAAGAGGTATCGGGAAAGGAACCGAGGCCGTACAATTGCACATGATGTGTCTGAAATGTGACCTGGTATCTAGTCCACGCCGTCCTACTTGGTAACGATCTGGCAGGTAGTGACATGTATTCAGCAGTGAAATTTACAAGTAAGCCTGTAAGTGCTGAGGACACGCCCATAAATTCCAAGATTTATCTCGCATGCGCAATCACTCGCAGCATGTCTAGAAAGGCGGCTGAGAAAGGAAATAGTTTAAATGAATCCAGAGTTGATTTAGCGGAGACATTTTTGCCGACCTTGTATGAAAAGGGGTTACAGGAGGAGAAGGAAAAGAATAGTGGAGCTAAGGAAAGTAAGGGAAACGAAGCAGATTTAGTGTTGTCAAGGAACGAAATTTCGAGCTTGGCTCACAAAATACCCCTAGGTGGACACTTGGGAGTGAGGAAGGAGGTTATGGAGGCACAGAGTAAAGATAAGAAACAGATGAGGCAGTTAGAAGGTCCAGGGTTGGACACGGGTGATCTGTCTGGTTTGACAGAGCTGTTTGCAGTTGAGGAATTTTTAAGAGTATTCCCGATGATGTAAGGGTAGTCCTAGATGAAAAGGATGCCGCTGCCTTGAGGGAGTCTGCTGGGTTAGCAAGACATGTTGTTTTAACCCGCGAGGTTGAGTTTACTCCGAAGGGGAGTTGCCCAGAGAGTAACTGGGAGGATCAGGGGAACTTAGAATTTGAAAAGGGGACTGGTATTGGAAGCCTAGGAAAGGCAGATGTCCCGTTTGCTTGTGTTCAGGATGTGAAGGATGTGGAGTCACAGGGTACTGAACCTAGTGATGAAGCTCAGGAAAAAGTCTGACGTATCTGATTTAGTTGAAAAGGAATGCAGTTCTTTTGGGACAGAGAGACTTCGTTCAGTGAAGAAAGGGTTAACCGTGGCAACGGGAGAAAGTGAGAATTCTCAGTCACTTGTGTTAAAAGTTAGTACTGAGATGAAAGCTGTTGATGTGAATATTATTGAAGGGAAAGGGAAAAGTATTGTTCCTGAACTTTTGAATAAAGAAAATTTAAAGTCGGGTTTGGTGTCAGAACTGTTGACAAAAGTGAAGGGACCGTTAAATAAACAGTGGCTTGCAAAAAAGGTGCTTGTGAATTAATTACAGTTTGTTTTGGAATTTAAAGATAAACAACATGGTGATGTTGCTCAAGGATGTGATTTGGAGAGGCAGAACCTAAAGTGTTGAAAATAAAATTAATGACCTGCTTATAATTAATGAGTGGTGTGGAAGTTCAGCAACTGGGCTCAGTTTGGTTATAAGATAGCTCCTGTGAAAGGAGTCTGTGAAGGCCTGTTCCGAGCTGGTGAGCAAGCTAACCACGTGAGAGCAAATGCCACTTTGAATAACAGGATCTGGTTTTGCGGGAATTTGATTTTTTTTTACAAAAATGTAAATGAGAAAGACAACATCATGGAAGATTGAATGTTAAGTTTGAAAGTAAAATAGAGATTAGCATTTGCACAAATTACGGTAATGTACCACAGTATAATCACACATGTATTTGTTCACGCTTTGTAATATACACCTAAGTTAAACTGATCACAACCCTTTGGAATTTTTGGCTAACATGAAAAATAAAAATAGGAGGTTATTAAGTTGGAGTTTGTTGTTACGGGAATTCTGTATTAAAATACAACATGTAAAGGGGAGTAATTGCTGATTGTTTATCCAGATATTAATTTGAAAGTGTATCTGTATTATTCTTGTAGTTAAGACCACTTCTGTGTTTTGTTAAACTCTTTAATTCAGTAATATGCTTTTTTAGTTAATTTTCACACTGGTGTAAATTTCCAGAAGGATGGCGGTGTTATGAGTGCCGAACAGACCTGATGGTCAATGGGGTGCAGAGTTAACCATTCCCCCCCCCCCTCCTGAGAACTACAAACTATTGCTGTTGTTATGCAACTATTGAGAGAGAGATAAAGCCCAGGCAAGCAAGATCTACAGGTAAGAGGGGGAGAGAGACTGTATTATTACTCTTCCTGGATTATTTACCTTCTACTGCAAGGACTGCATTTTTCTCGTTAACATTCCTCAGGAGGCAGAAGGAGTGGCCTGATTTGATGAACACAGTCATTCAGAATTGATGGATAGCTGAGACCCCGTGAGTGGGGATAAAAAGACAGGTCTGGAGCGACACCCTTCAGACACACCAGTGTACGCTGACTGAGTGTTGGGAACCCACAGAAAGGTGGGGGCTTCGAAGACCGAAAGAGGAGATCGGTCAGTAAAGCTCACAGTGTTACAGCAGGGCCGGTGGGGACTTGTGTGTGTGTCCACTCATGCCAGAGTGACGAGACCACCACAGAAGTACGGTCTGGCTGAAGAACAGAGGGGTCATAACTGAATGACCACGACGATACGGCGGATTAGGAAAGCAAAGGAAGGTTTGGCTGCAGTTGCTGTTACATCTCGCTCGCTCTCTCTCTCTCTCTCTCTCTCTCCAACGATTTCAACCATAACCACCTCAGCATTTATGAACTGAACTCTATACTTTCCTATGACAATTCATTTACCCCGAGACGTCAATAGAGCTTGTTTATTATTGATTATTATTATTCCTTCACTTTTAGGTTTATTACTGCTAACTTGTTTTATATGTATATTTGCATTTTTGATATCGTATTGTGTAGTTTACTAATAAACACCTTTATTTTGGTACCACCAGACTCCAACGGATTCGTCTTTCTCTACTGGTCAGACACCCAGTTACGGTGTACGTAACACAAGGATGTCCTTTGAGCCCTTTGCTCTTTTATCTGGATTTAAAACCCTTAGCTATTGCTTTTCGAGAATCTAGTGATATCACTGGTATTTTACGGAGAGGTACTACCCACAACGTTTCACGCTATGCTGATGATCCGTTGCTTTTTATTTCCAATGTTGAGACCTCGTTACCTCCTACGCTTCCTTTACTCTCCTGTTTCAGCTAGTTTTCAGGATATAAATCGAATTTACATAAGACTGAACTTTTCTGCTTGAATAATCAAGTATCAATTAATTCTGACCTTCCTTTTAAAATTGAGTTACGTACCCCATAACGGATTAAAAGGACCAGCAGAAATGGAACACACCTGGAGTCTGAGTCTTCTACAACTGTTTGTATTAAAATTAATACTTTATTAGTAACTACGTAATAAAGTAATATAAAACAAGATAAAGTAAACAGGTTAGCAGAGTTTATGCATATATAAGCAAGTAAATAAAGTTCCCAAACTTCTCCCAGCTCAGGTGATGTGATACAGTCTTACGATGATAGAGGTATGAATTCAGTTCAGATCGTGTTATTGAAATGAGTAGATTGAAGAGAGAGAGAGATGTGATTTGTCTTCCCAGTGCCGATGCCGTCGAATCTTCCACGTCATCCTCCTGCTCCTGAAATCTTGTTATAGTCACCGACTGTGACCACACAAAAGAGAGTGCCGTTTTCACGCAGGAAAGCTGTCAACCCAGACAAAGGTTAAACACACTAATATCTCCCCACTAGTCATCCCTTTTCCACACTGTCAGCAAAAACTCACCCTTGCCGTGGGCGCAAAAAGCCCATCCAGTTTCCGATTCGTCAGTATCTTCCGTGTGTGTGTGTGTGTGTGTGTGTGTGTGTGTGTGTGTGTGTGTGTGTGTGTGTGTGTGTGTGTGTGTGTGTGTGTGTGATTACAAAGCCTTGTATATATTCCACAACTGCTGAACACCAGCTGTTCATCATAGAGTTCTGTCCATCACTTTCTATAACAACTCACAGGCTGTTCGTTTCTCTCACTCTCTCTCTCTTCCTCTCTTAAATAGCGCACACACACACACTATCTATTTTTAAAGGAACAGTCCATATTGAATAAACCTTCAAATCTCGTTATAATTGTAAGAAATCAATTTACCTACTTGGCTGCAAAAATTACTAAGAATTATGAACATCTACTTAAAGAAAATTTCTTACCCTTACCCTATTCAATTATGTGAAAAGGGCACTATCAAACTGGCCATCCATCTTTCTATCGTTGATTGGTTGAACTAACTCTATTACAATGAATATCCTGCCTCAATTTATATACCTTTTCCTCACCTTATCCGTTTGTATTCCTAAGTCCTTTATTGATTCTCTTGATTCAATTCTATCTTTATATATATATATATATATATGGAAAAACAAACATTCTCCATTAAATAAAGTTCACTTTCAAAAAGTTAAAAACAATGGAGGTTTGGCTTTACCAAATTTTAGGTTTTATCACTGAGCAGTCAATATACGAACTCTACGTTTTGGTCATATTGCATTAACCGTGAGGAACTTCCAGCATGGGTCTCTTTAGAAGCTAACTCTGTTAAAAAAATCTATTATTTCTCTTCTTGGATCATCACTTCCTTTATGTTTAGATAAACTAACTGACAAATTGGTAGTGAAGCATACTTTGTTGATCTGCTTACAATTTGGAAAATACTTTGGTTGATTGAGATTTTCTCTTTCTAAACCCATTTTTTTCTCATTCTTTTTTACACCGTCTATGACCGATGTAGGTTTCAAAGACTGGGATAGATTGGGTATTAAATTCTTCAAGGATCTGTTTGTGGAGGATGTCCCTTTTCGGTTGAGCGACTGTGAGCTAAATATAGTTTACCAAAATCCCACTTTTTTCGATATCTACAAATTAGACACTCCTGGTAAGAACTTATTAGATGTAATTTCGAATTTGAAACCTTTTCATAATGGCTCAATATCCAATATTTATGGTATGCTGATGGAAATAAGAGAGGCTCCTTTGGACAAAATTAAAAATGCCTGGGAACAAGATTTACAGATTTCAATTGCCGGAGACTTGGAATGAAATTTTTAAATTGGCTTAAACTTTATCACTATGTGCTCACCACTCCCTCCTACAATTCAACGTGGTCCACGGGGCTCACATGTCCAAAGACAAGCTATCTCGTTTTTATCCGGATATATCTCCCATATTGTGATGGATGTGACAATACAGAGGTTTCTCTAATTAATATGTTTTGGACATGACCGAGTCTTGAAACATACTGGAAGGAAGTAACTGTTCCAATCCTATACTGTACTTTGTAAAGTAAATTTTAAGCCTAACCTTTTTCCTGCCTTGTTTGGTATTGTTGGAGAAAAAGGCAGAACTTTGGAGATATCTGATTTGTATATATTGGCTTTTATTTCTCTCATAGCTAGGAGGGCGGTGTTGCTTAAAGGGAAGGATGTTGCTCACGCTCAATGGTTACGTGATGTTGTGTCATGCTTAAATTTCGAGAAGATCTGTTGTTCAATTTCTCATTCTAACCAAGAATTTCAAACATTAATAGGACCATTTTTGAACTACTTTTAAAACCTTTGAGTTGGTGTTAAAGTAGAGATGTTGGCTGGTAACATGAATCACTATGTGCTATCCTTTATAAGATAAGGGATACAAACCAACTCATAATAATCCAAATCAGGACTCACCGGTGCTTTGGAAAGCCTCAGCATGACATCCTTGTGTTTATATTCCGCTCCTCTTGAAGTGAATGCTAACATCGCATTTGCTTTCCTCACCACCGACTCAACCTGCAAGTTAAGAGTTACAGAATCCTCTGGAAGGACTCCCTAGTACCTTTGTATCTCACTTTCGTGTTTCGTTTCTCCATTTAGTAAATAGTATCTAATTTTATTTCTTCTAACAAATTGCACGACCATGCACTTCCCAGCACTGTATTCCATCTGTACTTCTTATCCAACCCTCCGAATATATTTAAGTCCTTCTGCAGCGTCCCTACTTCCTCGAAGCTACCTGTCCCTCCACCTATCTTCGTATCGTCCACAAACTTTGCAACGAAGCCATCAATTCCGTCATGAAGTCATTGACATTCAACGTAAAAAGAAGCGGTCACAACTCTGACCCAATCGGAACATCGTCAGGCAACGGCAGTCAGCACTGAAAGCTCCCTTCATTCCCACTCCTTTGCCTCCTGCCAAGCAACCACTGGTTTATCCATACTGGTTCTTTTGCAGTAATGACATGTGCTCTTAGCTTATCAAACAAAGTCCTGCATGGCAACTTGGCAGAGGAATTCTGAAAATCCATGAACACAACATCTTTTTCTATCCAACTTGTTATTTCTTCAAAGAATTCCAAACATATTTGTCAGCATGACTTTCCTTGAGGGATGATTGCTGACTACGAAATATTCCAGCATGTTACTCCAAGTATTCTGATACCACATCCAATGGATTCCAATATCTTCCCAAACACTGAGGCAAGACTAATGCCCTGTATTTGCCATTATTCTGCCTTCCTCTCGCTCTTAAAGAATGGAGAAACATTTTCAATTTTCTGTTCTATTGGAACAATTCCAGAATCTAGTGATTCTTGAAGATTTCCCAGAGGAATTGAGGAAAGAAATGCAGACTTTCTAGATATAAAGAAAGTTGAATTCTATGTTTTGTTATGAGGTCACATAAAATTTCTCTATCATCAGTAGGCCTGATAGGTATACCATGAATCTGCGTGGCGGGATGTGTGGAAGTTAGAAGCCTGTTTATCTGACAAGGGCAACTATCTTAATTTCCTCTAGCGTCCCAAGTAAAAAAGAGTTGTTGATATGATTTTTATATCTGCAGGATTATATCTTAAGTGAATTGATTAATACCGCAGTGTTAGTTTGATTCATACATTGTTAGAATTATATTCCTATTGACTGGATCATTGACCTACTGAACTCTATGACTGCCGGAGAAATCTACCGTGAAACTAACACTCCTGTTTGAGATAAAGTGAGTCTAGTTGTATATTTCTTTCTATATCGGATCTCCCTTGGTCTACTTGTAAAAATCGAGAACACGTTGTCTCTTGAAAAAGGGGATGCATACAACAGATGGAAGATGGGTCCACGGTATGAAACGCAAGTTGTCCTGCCGTGCCGTCTTTATGGAAGCGGTTGGCATCAAAATGCATCTGCGAGTGCGACAATAAGACATTGCTTATTTTTCGATCGATGTTAAGGTTTATCTGTCTGATACAGTTTCGTTCGACAACGTTACTCGCGTCAGTGTCAGGCTTTATGACCAAAATCATGATCCAGTTTCGGAGAAATCCTCGCGACTTTGTAACGTGTACGCTTGTTTCCCATATTTGAAGCAAGTGTTTTTCTTTATATTACAATCAAACATTGTGCAATTTAATTAGCGACGAATCACGGAGTCTGTCGGTAGATTATGATCTCTGCAATTAGTACGGAGGTGATTCTAGAATTTTCAGGACTATTGTTTTCATTAGAATGCGTGAATATGGAAAACTGTGTCAAATGATTAATGCCTGACGATGAATCTTCTGCCAGCAAAGGCAATTCTCTCTCTCGCTCTCTCTCTCTCTCTCTCTCTCTCTCTCTCTCTCTCTCTCTCTCCTCTCTCTCTCTCTCTCTCTCTCTCTCTCTCTCTCTCTCTCTCTCTCTCTCTCTGTCTGTCTCTCCTCTCTCTCTCTCCCTCCTCTCTCCCCCCTCTCTCCTCCCCTCCCTCCCCCCTCTCTCTCTCTCCCTCCCTCCCCCCCCCTCTCCTCTCTCTCTCCCTCCCCACTCCCTCTCTCTCTCTCCCTCCCTCCCCCTCTCTCTCTCTCTCTCTCTCTCTCTCTCTCTCTCTCTCTCTCTCTCTCTCTCTCTCTCTCTCTCTCTCTCTCCTCTCTCCCTCTCTCTCCTTTTCACTCACTTCTCCTCCCACAGTTGTTAGCTCACCTTTTGTTTTCTTTCTGTTTGATTTTCTACCTTCTAAAGGTTTGCTTGTTTAGACTGGGTTTGCTGGCAGACTAACTGCGTTTGTTTACTTCAGAAAAGTTCACAAACAATGTTATGCCAGAAAGGTTCTTCGACCACCTGCGTGATGAATGTTGTATTTCCACATCTATCGTGATAAAATTGCATGACTGTACATCACGTGATTAAAGGATATGTAATTATTTGTATTTCCGCACAGCCCCGTAAAGTTGTAATTCAATGTATCAGCAACACCACGGCAGAAGTCCCACAGATCACAGATACAGATTATTCAGAGATACAGCGTGAATCAGGCCCTTCCTGCTCAACTAACAACGCCGGCCAGCAATCCGCGTCTTTAATCCCAGCATCATCACAGAATAATTTACCATTACAAATTATCTGCTTACAAGTGAATGCTTAGGACATGGGAAGGAAAGAAACACCTGCAGGAAACCCATCCATTCAAACGTTCTCACGAGGGACACCGGACTTCAACGCCCAGAGAGGTCACAGTGTCGCGCTAACATCTACGTAATCGCTATGTCAAACTTAGTGTGTATTTTCGGGGTTTAATGGTGTTCACAATGAATTATGGTTATACAGACAGATATCTTAATTCTCTGGCAGAGCACCTTACTTTAATTTCCCAGTGTGGAAAGCTGACCTGCTGCTTCACGGTATCAATCGGCTTAATTCTATATTTCAATGCTTTGACAGTTAGATATATCACAGCGGCAAACAGAATCCGCCGACGACTCGGAAACATCAATAACAATAAAAAGGATTCGCAGGTGTGTTTTCAATTACTCAATGGTGTTCATAATGAAACTCGATTTCTTCAAAGTGTGAATAGTTTTTAAGAACTTCCCCTTCGGAAAATGTACACAGTGTAGGTGCATTAGTTAAATACGTCAAAAGATTGCTGAAGTTGTTTTTCCGGCATACGTAATGCTCTTTGCTTCATGTAATACGTTAATACCATTTATTTTCAGAGTCCATTATAAAGTAAGAAATCATGGCGAATTGAAATAAATTGAATCAATAAGCATGTAATGAACTCTGACCAACAACAAAACGTTTATGTTCAAGCCGAAGTAGTTTCCTCTGCCACTCAATACTGTTCCGTCATTTCACACGACAGAAGGTTTCTGACTTTCAAACTGGGACTCTGTTTTTACCATTTTCTCTGGGACTGCAAATGGCCATAATGACTCCATGTGAGCACTTATTTTCATTTCGCAAATTTGTGGAACATGTTGCAAGATGGTGTAACATTATTGTCTCTTTTATTCACACGTTTATTCGATTATATATAACTAAAAAGAGGAGAGGTTAAAATGAAACTTAAAGCCACTTCTTGAACGGTAACCTCGAAGATTTGTGGTCTATTTGTCCGGTTCTAGCAGCCATTAACGGCCGACTTTGTAATTTTATCACAACTTATTACGTATTGCTTGCCTAGTTTATGGTGATTTGTTAAATGGGAACTATGTAACGTATAAATTGAATCACTACATGAATCTACTTTACTGAGATCAATGAATAAATCAAATCCCCTGGATCCATTTCACGCAGCTGAAGCCAAATCTGGGAAAAACGGTGAACCACTGTTAGTCTGGCCTCTACCCTCTGACCTGTTCGGCTTGGGTGACACAAACAAGAGTCAAAGCACAAGCCCCTCACTCCGGCCATCATAGCCGTCCGGATCATTGAGTCACGCCAGCCACCAAACCCTTCGGCAGAAGGCGCAGCATCCTTGGGTCCCGCTCGAGATGCTTCAGGAACAGTTTGTGCTGTGCAACTATCAGGAACATTTCCGGTGTGGATAATGTCAGTCACCTCAACTCTGTACAGATTCCATATTATACGAACTCACTTTCAAGGACGCTACTACAACTACATAAGCTGATGTTGAGGCTCAACAACTGATCCTGAACCTGCTGGTGTCAGTCATGAGGCTTCTGCACCTTCGTCCTCGTAGCAGCAGAGAAATGAGGATATGTCCTGAATGCCGGGGGTTCCCTGATTCCGAGTTCCTGAGGCAATGAAGGTGCGGAGGGACTTTGTTAAACTGGGCTGTAGACAATACTTGTTGAAGGATTTTCGGTTCAAGAGCATAGGTGTTTCCATATTAGGCTGGGATGCAGCGAGTCAATACACTCTCCACTACAAACCTATAGACGCTAGTCTAAGTTTTCAGTGGAAAACGAAATCTCTGCAAACTCCGTGCTTTCCTCATAGTTGTACTGACGTGCTGGATTCAGGGCGAGTCCTCAGAAACAATAACAGCGAGGAATGTAAAGTTGTTGATCCTCTCCAGCTCTGATCCTTTGATTAGGACTGGCACTTGGATCTCTGGATTCCTCCGACGGGAATCAATGATCAGTTCATTGATTAAGAGTTTGCAGTAATAGCGGCTCTCAGCCAGATTTTTATACTGATTCATCACCAAATTTGATTTGGAATATGACGAATGTGTTGTCAGAAAACTTGAATCGTGCTCGATCTAAGTAAGTCTTTTTTATGGTGTTACGTACTCGTGACGCATGACAGTGGTGCCCTTGTCACGTGACTGGGGTTGAAGCTATACTGGACTTGAGGTAATGGTCTTGAGATGGTGGAGTGACGTAATTTTCCCGCCAGTAGAGATCATGTGACAGGGTTTTTTTTAGGTTATAAAAGGAAGATCCCACCCTGTGAGGAGGGGCAGTTCGTGGCTGGATTTGCCAAGTTGACTTCATGCCACTGCGTGATTTAATGTGATGACGCAGTTTAGTTGAAAAATGAAGGTTTATCTAATGCCTAAAGTTTAAAAGGTCATTGCCAGCAGGTTCTTTACAATTCTGCTAGTTTGAGAATCAGTGGAGAGTGAAGATCGGAATTCGGGAGTTAAAGATCGAGGAGAATCGATTTCTACGGTGAAACGGGTTCGGCATTTGTTTGATCCTTATTCGGAAGGGTTTCGTTGACTAATCTCGCGTTAATCCCTGGGATTACAAGAAAGGATTGAGGATAGTGAGGAAGGAAAGGTCAGTGCCTTTAAGCCGTTTCGTTTCGTTTCGGAAATTCTTCGTGGGAAAAGTTCGACGCCGGGGATCGAAGCAAAGCGACTTGAAAGATAATTTAAATCGTCTTATAAAGTCTCTCCTTTTAAATGGACTGTGAGCATATCGAACTTTTGGCAATACCACTTTAAAGAACTGTTTTTGCAATATCGCTTTAAGAACAGTTTGAGCTGCCGCACAACAGTTGATTTCCGGTTACGTTAGTGTTTGTTTACTTTTGGGGGGTTTGTTTTTTGTGTTTAATAAACGTATTGTTTGTTATAAAAAACCCTTGACGAACTCATATATTTATTGTTGCCTGAATACGTAACAATGGTAAGAGGAGAAAGGGACAGTTTTTTCACATTATAAGGTTTTTGAACGTGATATATGACGTCTTCATATGGTACGCCGTTCAATCGCGGAATCATTTTTGTAAACCTCACTTGAACCCTCTCCAGTGTTAGCACATTCATTCTAAAGAGCACGATTCGACTCACAATATTCCGAGTGAGTTCTCACCAGTGTTTTATAAAGCCTCTATAAGGCACCTGTGCTTCTATATTTTCGTCTCTTGAGGAGAATACTGAAATCGCATTTGCTTCCCTCAGCACCGAATCAGCCTACAACTTATCAGTTTGTAATTCTGCACAAGGATTCCCATGCTTCTCAGCGCCACCCCATTTTGAATTTTCTCTCCATGTAGGAAGTTCACAACATTCACTGGTTCACCTTTGTCTGTCCAGTCCGTTACCTCTTCAAAGACTTCCAATAATTTTGCCAAGCATTATTATCCCTTGAAGAATCATGCCGTCTACGACTTATTTCATCACGTGCCTCCAGGTAACTCAAAACCACATCCTTAGCAATCAACTCCAATATCTTCCCACCCACTGAGGTCAAACTAACCGGCCTATAAATTCCTTTTATCTGCCTCTCTGGCTTCTTGAAGAGTGAAGCGATATTTGCTCTTTTCCAGTCCAGCAAGCCATTCTATAATCTAGTGATTCTTGAACAATCAATACTGGTGCATCCACAGTCTCTCGGGCCACCTCTGTCAAAATACTGCGCATAACTTAATCTGGACCAGGTGAATTATCTACCTTAATACCTTTCAGTTTCCCAAGTTACGTCTCATTAGCCATAGCAAGTTCACACACTTCTAACCCCTGACGCTCTGGAAATTTCGACACATTGCTCGTGTCTCCCACAGTGTAGAATGCTGCAAAATACTTATTCACTTCGTCCACCTTATCCTTGACTCTCATTGCTATCTCTCTAGCATCGTTTTCCAGTGGTCAAATATGGTCCAATATTCATTTTCACATGCCTTTTTAAACTATTTATCTGAAGAAATTTATGGTATCCTATTTAATATTGATCACCGGGACATTTTTAGTTGCCCTCCATCGGTTTTTAATGGCATCCTAATACTCAAAATTCCCATTATTATGTCTCTATCATATGCCGTCTCTCAGGGACTTATTTTTGCTCTGACTTCTCTTGTTATCCGCCGTTGTGTCAGCTTGCCTTTAGAGTAATTTTTCCTCGATGTCAACTCTTTCTAATGATTTGAATTCAGTTTTTAACAATAGCGCCACGCCATTCCTTCTATCTATAGTGTCGATATAATGTGTATCCTTTGAGGTACAGCTACCAGCTATAAGAATCTTTGAGTCATGATTAGTGATACACACAACGTCATACCTGTCAATGCGTAACTTTGCCTCAGGTTCAACTACATTATCTGTATATTGCCTGCATTCAAATAAAGCACCTTCTGTCCGGCATTCACTGATTTTGACTTCATCCATTTTTTACATTGCAACTCATCATGTTGGTTGTAATTTTGCCCGATCATCAGTCTCTAGTTGCTCGGGGTCTCATTCAGTCTTTGTTTGTAAATCAGCCCTATGACATTTGGTCTCATCCAATGCCAAATTAGTTATCATAATTCAAAAAACAAATTAAACTTCCTTTATTAATTTAGGAGTCATTATGAGCTGCGCAAATTTGTTGCAAATGATACGCATTTGAAAGTTGAAAATAGGCATCTGGAATTTTGTGTCACAGAAAAGGATGCGTGGCATTCTCCTTTGAAAGCGAGAACAAAAATAAAAGTAAATACATTTTGCTGTGATTTCCCCGAAGAGCGATATGAATTGCGCTGTAACAAATGTGTAGAAATGGCTTACTTCAATTGTTTGTTCAGTGGGCTGTCTCTGATGTGACTAATGAGCTGCTAAGATCAGTTGGGAGTCTCCTTTAAAAGCGGACAAAACAGTCATCGGCAGGAACAGTATAAGCTGATCGTCACGTCACTCGGAATATGGAATATCCAGCAATTTACTACATAGAGAGTGTTTATTATCCTGCACTGACTGCGATTGGTATTCCCAGAAAGTAACTGGAGGTTTTGTGAGAATTTTTCTTGCTCTATCTACTGCACAACATCATATTTGCCGTAAAATACTTGGCACGAAGTGTCTTGTTTGGCGACTGATTTCGGTCGAATCAGGTTTGAGGCATGTTTTTTTTTCACACCGATCAAACTTATCTTTCTTGTTGCGGGTTTCTTGGTCAACTGCAATAACCGATTTTGTTCCAGCATTTTCTGTTGCCCGACCGTCCAAAGCATTAAGGGTTTTTATCGACCTGCAGCGGAACCAACGTTCTTTTACACCAACATGCATCAAATGAGATTTCATTGTAAATATAATTGTCTAAATATATTTTCAATTGCAACAATAAGCAAAGTAAATATGACTACCTCGTTTTCGGTTTCGGATTTGTTTGTTCTGGTCTTAATTTTAACGCTGCAGGTTCCTAAACTCACATGTATTACATCAGTGGAAATAGACCCTCTGGGCACATTGCATTCCTATTCTCGAAGTGCCGTTCAGCTGCAATGCTAGACTTATTTGAGTTTGCTGCGTCGATCAGCAGTCCGCTATTAATGATGCCGTGGACTGCGGAATTACATTGCAAACTGCTGGGAATTTGCCGACTCAACTGTTTCTCCGATCCCTCCCTTGGCCTCACTGTGTAAACACTTCGCGGGTTGAAGCCACTTCAGTCCGGGCAGGAACCAGAAGGATGGTTTCCTTTCTGTGTGCAAGCAATTCTTTGTATGAAAATCAATTAAAATGCATCTGATTTTGCGCGCTTGAAACTAACACTTTTTTCTTCCTTGCAGTTAATCTAATGGCGATTGTGATCCTCTGTCTTGGAAAATGCGGACTCTCCAAATGCATCACCCTGTACCTGGTGGCGATGGCAACTGCTGATTTAATGGGTGTTATCATTGGCGTTGTACTAGAGCGGATCAATAATATTTACGGTTTCGCCAGTGTTTTGCTCATCACTCCGATTTGTGCTCTGACACTTGTGTTTCGGCTGGCGATCATGGACTGTTCAGTCTGGCTGACGGTGGCTTTCACATTTGATCGATGTATTGCAATTTGCAGTCAAAAGCTGAGAGAACGATTTTGCACCGAGAGGACGGCGATTATAGTGGTGGTGATTGTGGGCATAGGGTGCTATCTAATGGGTTTTCCATTTTACTTTGCAGTAGATCCTTTCGCAGTTATTGACAACGTTCCTTGGCGCTGTGTTCTCAGAGCGGACTACTTTACTTCACCAGTGTGGAAAGCTTACCAGCTCTTTCATGTTATCATCACCCCTTTATTGCCAATCGGTTTAATTCTATTGTTCAATGTTTTAACAGTCAGACATATTATAGCGGCAAACAGAGTCCGCCGAGGACTCCGGAGCAGCAATGACAATAAGAAGGATTCAGAGGTGGAGAACCGGAGGAAGTCAATGATTTTGCTGTTCGCTCTATCAGCCAATTTCATTATATTGTGGATCCCCTTTATAGTCTCCATTATGATCTGGCAGGCTCAAAATTACTTTTACACGGACAGATATCTTAATTCTCCGTCGTTTATCCTGCAAGAGTTTGGGTTCATGTTTCAATTTCTCTGCACCTGCACCAACACGTGTATCTACACTCTGTCCCAGAGGAAATTCAGGGAAGAGATGAAGACCGGAGTGAAACATCTGGTCACATTGAATGGCCGACTTTGTAGATAAAACTTCAATTGAATCGCATGTTTTATTAAGAGGTCACATACATGTTCTATAATCGTCAGCAGATCTGATAAGTCTGGCAAAATATCTGCGAAGCTGGATGCCTGTGCGTTAGGAGCCCGTTTTCCAACAGGAGCAGCAAACATAGTTTCCCCAAATGTGCCAACGAATAAAGTGTTGCTGATGTGATATTTACATTACAGATTTACATTTAAATCATTGGATTAAAACAGGATTCTTGGCCAACGAACCGTGTCATTCTGGTGTGATTCATACATTTGCAGAATTATATGCTAATTGACTGATCATCGATCCACTGAACACACGCGCACCCTCATAGAGTCCAGAGAACTGAGGAAGCATACTTTTCCCCTGAAAATGGGAAATAGACAGCAGAAAACAAATGAAACGCTGGTCTGACACGTAAACTGCCCTGTCTTGCCGACTTCATGTATCAAAAATGCACCTCGACATCACCTTCCAAATAGAACATCGCTTTATTTTTCGGGTGATGTAATGATTTATCTGATCAATATGATTTCATTCTGGGAATTTCGCAGTGCCATTGGCAAGCTATGTGTCCAACGTCATGAAGAAGAGGAAGTATACAGATGCTGGAAATCCAAGCAACGCACACAAAATGCTGGAGGAACTCTCCGGGTCAGGCAGCATCTGTCGAATGGTCTCGGCCCAAAATGTCGACTGTACTCGTTTCAATGATACTGCCTGGCCTGCCGAGTTCCTTCAGCATTGTGTGTGTGTGCTGCCCAATATCACGTAAGCGTCAAATTTATGCATATGCTTTCGAGCGCTTCAGGAGGTTAATATTGAACCAGGGTTTCTTCACAGTGTCGATGTGCTCAGGTACTTTCCTGATGGAAAGTCTGGAGTTTATTGCCTGGGTTAAGAATATCTTGGCAGTGAAAACAAGGTTGTTTTTCTATCCATAGTGATGCTGTTTGCTTCGTGCAACGGGGTAATATTATTCCTTCTCTGAGTCTGTTAGGAGGTAGGAAAGCTTGGTGAAGGAAATTGAGGAAAAATTCAAACAACGGTCTTATCATGAAACCTCAGCAACAAAAAGGAGTTTATGCTTAGGCGGAAGTGTTTCACCCTGCCGCCTCATACTGTTCTGTCTTCATACAGTTTAGTACGAAGATGTCTGGTCTCTTCCTTTCAAACTAGGACTCCACTTTTAACATTTCCTCTCAGACGGCAAATGACCTTAATGACTCCATCTTATCGGTTATTTTCTCGTTAAAAATTTGCAAGAGGCTAGAACATTTTTGTCTAATTTCACCACCTTCTTTTACTTTGTATCGAACAATGTCTATTGCTGAATTGCGAAATTTCTCCCGCCACCATTCCTATCTTTCTTTATTGGCAACATTATTATTCAGTTATATTTAACTAAAAATAGAGAGGTGAAAACGGAACGTAAGGCCACTTGATGTCCGATAAGAAGACATGTGGCAGCATTGTAGAATTTTGACCTGTTCTCAGAACCACTACCGGACGGATACTTTTTTTTTAATTTTATGAAAATATCAGATGATTTACTTGGCTACTTAATGCTAATTGCTGAAATGGGAATTCTTTATAATTTAAAATCATATGCATTTACTAAATTGCCTTCAAAAATTGTCATACTAAGATGAAGGAATGAATCATATCCCATACTTTTTGTGCACAATCACTGATATTGAGCTAATCTGCCTCTAATGGCGTATATCTAATACCCTTCGTATCACTAACATTTTTCCACAATACCGACTGACTTCCTGTGTTATACCGCTAGCGGTGCAGTAGGTCCTCTATCTCGCATTGTTAATACCATTGCACACAGAACTAGAAGAATTCTTAATTGCTGCTTCCATAAAATCTTCACGGTCAACCATTCACGATTAACCACATTAACCAGTCACGCATATTAGCTCTCAGCTGAACTCCCGAACCTTCGGGAATCGGTGGACCATTCTTCGTCAGTCCTCTACCCTTTGAGCTATTTGGTATGGGTAACACTATTGTAAATCTGGCTCTGGCTAGCGGCTTCATATAGGGGGTGATAGCCCCCGGCCAGTCCAAACTTCCGAAATCTCGATTGGGTGGAGATATGTCCTATTTTACACATCAGTGCCTCGAAATAACAATAGTTTTACGAAGAAATAACAACAGTTCAAAAAAAAGGGGCCCAATCTTATTTAAAAATCTGTTGCGCGATGTTCGGGGTCAGAAATACAGACATCCGTCTACCATCGACCTCCTCCGATCGTCGCTGCCTTTCGGACCCTCGTTCTAAGTCCACCCCGTCCGGCAATTTATCAATACTCTCCATTCGCGAAAAGTGAAAATCTTTCTTCCAGCTCACAAGAAAGAACTAACTTTCTAACCTTTCAAACTCCGTAATCTCTGGTGATAACCCAAACATTGCTGCTACGGAGAAGCCATTACATTATAACTGAAACCTTACAACATGTTACACAATCAAGACACAAAGCAGAAAGTCTTGACTCAAGCCAACAAAGCTTTCTGGGTTTTTCAGGCACAGAAACTTCTATGACAAGTTTGGTACCTAATTTTCTCATAAGATGTTTTTCGAATAGACTATCCAAAATGCCTCCTCCACAGTATACACTGTTTTGATTATTACATTACAATCGTTATACAGACATCAACTTACTTAGTTTATGCTACAATAGCGCAACGCTGTTAAACTATAAATACTACTCACAAAAGCTCTCGCCTAAGATGATATAATCTGATGTTTTTAAGTTTAAATGTTTCATATTATTTCCCAAGCTTTCTTTCAGTGTTTTCACAGTTAAAATGAAAACTTTTTATTTGCAATTTGGACCTCAACACCTTAGCCTGCTGCAGTAGAAACTACACCTGTACATTCTTACAATTGCTCTCGTATGGTAGTCATTACCGTGGGATCGATCTGATCCGGTATCATCAAAATACATTCAATACTGTGAAGCTGTTAGAACACCAGGAGGTAAATTATCCTATTATGTTTAAATTCATTGTTGCGGAGAATAAACTCTTATCCTCTTGATGAAACTTCCTATATTTCCACTACATTCCTCACTTTTCCCTCAGCCTGAGAGGCCAATACAAAAGGATTGTGAGTGCATGCTTGCTGCCACCAGTCACCGCCAGCATTTTGATGGGGATCCATGTGAAATAGGTTGTTACAGCACCTACCAACGGCCTTTCAAGGCACTATATCGAAGGCAGGTAACCTTGGATTCCTCTTGGAAGTAACCGCCCTATTCCCGGTATCTGCATCCGCCTCACAGCCCAGCAAGGCATGTTTCCTCTTTTGTTTGGTTCTCGCTCCCGCCACCGGACAGACTTTGCAAAATACTTATGTCCCACTCTGGCCGGTTCAAGAACTGTCATTACTGTGCGACCTTCGGGATCATCAGCAGCGTAGATACCGTCAGGCACCTCAACTCCACAGAGATTCGGGAAAGTATGCTCACATATTTCTTTTAGGACTTCTGCAATGGTAGCATATCCTTTATAACATAAGGAATACAATCCAGCTAATATTCCAAGTGAGGCCTCACCAGTGTTCTTAAAGCCTCAACATGTCATCCTTGCGTTGATATTCTGGTCCTCTTGAAGTGAATGCTAGCATCCCATTTGCCTATCTCATCACCAGCCCAGCCTGAAAAATATCAGTTTGAGAAACCTGTACAAGACTCCCAAGTCCCTACGTGTCTCCCCTTTTTGAATTTTTCTACATTTAGGAAATAGCACATCCATTTCTTTTATCTAGCAAAGTGCACTGTATTCCTGCATTAATACACTGAACATTGTATTCCATCTGCCACTTCTTTACTCATTCTCCTAAACTATTTAAGTCCTTCTGCAGTGTCTCTACTTCTTCAAAACTACCTGCCCCTCCACCTTGTTTTGTATCGTCCGCAAACTCTGTAGCAAAGCCGTCAATTCTGTCACCAAAGTCATTGACATGCAACTTTAAAAGAATCAGTCGCAACACTGACCCATGTGGAGCACCATTGGGCATCGGCAGCCAAGCACAGATGGCTCCCTCTATTCCCAGTCTTTGCCTTCCACAAATCACCCACAGCTTTATCCATGCTGGAGTACTTCTAATAACGCCCAGGGCTCTGCTTGTTAAGCAGAATAGTGTGTGGCACTTTTTCAGAGGCGTCGGAAAATCGAAGTACGTAACATCTTTGTCTGTCAGGCCTGTAATTTCTTCAAAAAATTCCAACAAATTACTCGGGCGTAATTTTCCATTAATGGATCATTACTGATTACAGCCTATTTTATCGTGTAACTTCAAATATCCCGAAACCACGTCGATACAAATCAATTCTAATATCTTCCCAAGCACTGAGGCCACACTAAATGTCCTATAAATTCCATTCCTCTCTCTCTCTCTCTCTCTCTCTCTCTCTCTCTCTCTCTCTCTCTCTCTCTCCCTCCCCACTCCCTCTCTCTCTTTCTCCCTCCCTCCCCCCTCTCTCTCTCTCTCTCTCCCTCCCTCCCCCCTCTCTCTCTCTCTCCCTCCCCACTCCCTCTCTCTCTTTCTCCCTCCCTCCCCCTCTCTCTCTCTCTCTCTCTCTCTCTCTCTCTCTCTCTCTCTCTCTCTCTCTCTCTCTCTCTCTCTCTCTCTCTCCTCTCTCTCTGTTTCACACACACTCTCTCTCACACTCTCTCTCTTCACAGTTGTTAGTTCATCTTTTCTTCTCCTTTTTGTTTCAGATTCCAGACACTTGTTTGCCAGGATAGATTGGGTTTGTACGCAGATTAACTATGTTTTCTTGTTTCAGAGAAGTTCCCAAACAATATTATGACTAGAAATGTTCTACAACCTCCAGTGTGACAAATCTTGCATTTTCACATCTATCGTGATAAAATTCCATGAATGTACATTATGTGATTATGGGATAATATGGCAATTACCTGTGTTTCCGCACAGCCCCAGAAAGTTTAAATTCAGTGATTCAGCAACACCCCGGCAGCAATCCCACAGATCACAGATGCAGATTATTCAGAGATACAGCGCAGATCAAGCCCTTCCGGTACAACGAACTGTGCTGGCCAGCAATCCGGGTATTTAAACCCAGCCTCATCACAGGATAATTTACAATTGTCAATTAACTTGCTAATGGTGAAGGCTTTGGACTTTGGGAGGAAAGCGAAGCACCCGCAGGAAACCCATCCGTAAAAACTTTCTTACGAAGGACACCGGACTCCATCTATGCTATCGCAGTGTCAAATTTATGCGTTTTTTTCAAGTGTTTAATAGTGTTAACAATGCATTGTCGTTATGCAGACAGATACCTTAATTCGTCATCGTTTATCCTTCGGAAGTTTGGGTTCATGTTGCAATTTCTCTGCACCTGCACCAACACGTGTATCTACACAATGTACCAGAGGAAATTCAGGAAGAGATGAAGACTGGAGTGAAATATTTGGTCACCATGAATGGCCGACTTTGCAGATAAAATGTCAATTCAATTGTATACCTTGTTATCAGGTCACGGAAGTTTTCTGAATTATTCATGGGTCTGGTAAATATTCCGCAAATTTGCGTCGTCAGTTGCTTGAAGTTTGGAAGCCTGTTTTTCCATCAATGGCAGCCAACTGGCTTTCCTCAAGTACCTCAAATAATCAATTGTGCCATTGTGAGCTTTACATCCGCACAACTACATTTAAAGTGATTGGATTAATACCGAAATCGTGATCAACGAACCTCGTGATGCGAGTGCGATTCATACATTGGTAGAATTGACTGGATCGTCGATCTACTGAACACGCTTGCACATCCTCTCTCTGCCGGAGAAATTTACCGAGGACATAACAATTCTGCGTCAGATAAAGTGAGTGGGGTTACATGTAACAGATCCCCGTTATTCTAGTTTCAAGAATTAATGTAACACGTTGTTTCCCGAAAAAAAATCTATACTCGCAAGCTGTCCTGCCTTGAAGTCTTTATGAAACAGATTTGTATCAAAAATGCATCTCCGACGTAAACCTCACAGCAAGACATCGCTATATTTTTAAGCAATTCTATGTATCATCTCATCGATAAGAAATCGTTCTACAAATTTCGTAACGGCAAAGGCAGCATTTTGTCCAAAATCACAATCCATCTTCGGTGAAATATCCGCGACGTTTTAACATGTACGTTTCATTTCCATGTTTTGATACATATATTTCTTTATAACACCATCAAAACACGTTTTTTAATTAGTCACTTATTACTGGACTTCCGTTGCCTCAAGCTGTCACAGTGTCACCATAACATCTTCAGTGGTTGGTAAGTTGATGGAGAAGATCCTGAGAGGCAGGATCTATGAACATTTGGAGAGGCTTTATATGAGTAGGAATAGTCAGTATGGCTTTGTCAAAGGTAAGTCGTGCCTTACGACCCTGACTGAATTTTTTGAGGATTTGACTAAACACATTGATGAAGGTAGAGCCGTAGATGTAGTGTATATGGATTTTAGCAAGGCATTTGATAAGGTACCTCATGCAAGGCTCATTCAGAAAGTAAGGAGACAAGGAATCCGAGGGGACATTGCTATGTGTATCCAGAACAGAAGGTAAAGAGTGGTTGTAGACGGGTGAGACGGGTGGAGGCCAGTGACCAGTGGTGTATCTCTGGGATCTGTTCTAGGACCCCTACACTTTGTGATTGTTATAAATGACCTGGCTGAGGAAGTGGAGGGATGGTTTTGCAAATTTGCTGATGACACAAAGGTAAGGGGTGTTGTGGATAGTGTGGAGGGCTGTCAGAGAATACAACGGGACATTGATAGGATGCAGAACTGCGCTGAGCAGTGGCAGTTGGAGTTCAACACAGTCAAGTGTGAGGTGGTTCATTTTGGTAAGTCAAAATTATGTTAGAATATAGTATTAATGGCAAGACGCTGGGCAGTGTGGAAGATCAGAGTGATCTTGGTGTCCGAGTCCATAGGACACTCAAAGCTGCTACGCAGGTTGACTCTGTGGTTACGAAGGCTTACGGTGCATTGGCCTTCATCAATTCTGGGATTCAGTTTAAGAGCCGAGAGGTAATGTTGCAGCCATAGAGGACGCTGGTCAGACACCACTTGGAGTACTGTCTTCAATTCAGGTCGTCTCACTATAGGAAGGACGTGGAAAACATAGACAAGATGCAGAAGAGATTTAAAAGGACGTTGCCTGGATTGGGGAGCATACCTAATGAGAATAGGTTGAGTGAACTCGGCCTTTTCTTCTTGGAGTGACAGAGGATGAGAGGTACAAGATAATAAGAGGCATTCATCGTGTGGATAGTTAGAGGCTTTTCCCCAGGGCTGATATGGCTAGCACGAGAGGCCATCGTTTTAAGGTGCTTGGAAGTAGGTAGAGATGTCAGAGGTAACTTTTTTACGTGAATGCTTGGAATGGGCTGCCGGCGGCGGTGATGAAGGCGGAAACGATAGGATCTTTTAAGAGACTCCTGGACAGATACGTGGAGCTTAGAGAAATAGAAGGCTGTGGGTAAAGCCTTGGTAGTTCATGGGTAGGGAAATGTCCGGCACAGCTTTGTGGGCCAAAGGACCTGTAATGTGCTGTATCTTTTTCTACGTTTCTATGTTTCTAGCTACGCTATCGCCGTGTCAATTTTATGCGTGCATTTTCAAGAGCTTGACGGATCTGGGCCCTACCTTCCAAATATCTGGACCTGACTTGCACTACCGTACTTGCCCTTTTCTATTTTCTAATTACGATTTATAATTTATATTTTTATTATATTTACTTCGATGTATACTTCAGGGAGCGCGAAGCGCAGAAACAAATATCACTGTGATGATTGCACGCTCTAGTATCAATTGTTTGGTGACAATAAAGTAAGTAAAGTAAATTAAAGTGCTAACAATGAATCACGGTTGCTTCAACGTTTGAATATGTTTCAAGTACTTTCCCTTTGGATAATGTCTACAGTGCATATGCATTAGTTAAGTATATCAAAAGACTGATGAAGTTTCATTTTAGACATCCGTAATGTTCTTTGCTTCATGCAACACCTTAATGGCATTTCTTCTCGGAGTCCATTATAAAGTAAGAAATCTTGGAGACGATCATTGCAATTAAATTGAAACACCAGGCATATAATGAAATCTAGCCAACAACAATATCTTGGCGTCTCAGTTTTTACCATTTCCTGTCGAGCTTCAAATTACCATACGAACACCATCTTGCCGCTTATTTTCATTTCGCAAATGTGCGGGAAACGTTGCAAGAGGCTGTAACAGTTTTGTCTCATTTCACCAGATCCTTTTACTTTTGATCAAACAATATCTATTGCTGACTTCCGAAACTTCACCAGCCGCTAATCCCAATGCTCTCAAGGCACCATGTTTATTGGATTATATATAACTAAAAAGGTGAGGTTAAAATGAAACGTAAGCCCACTTGCTGTCCAGTAACCAAGAAGATTTGTGGACTATTTGTTCGTTTCTGGCAGCAATTAACAGCCGACCTTTTTACTTTTTAATTGTATCAAAACTTAATACGTACTGCTTGCCTAGTTTATGCTAATTTTGTAAATGGGATCTGTGTATCATATAAATATAATCATTACATTCATCTAAGTGGCTGAGATCAAAGAATAACGGAGATTAATTCCATGCAGACTTCTCTCAGATTTTGCTCATCTATCTATCACAGTGCTTATCTAATACCACTGAAAATCACTAATCCTCTGTTTTTCCAAAATACCCACTGACTTACTGCTTATTACGTCATTTCTCTTTTAATAATACCTTTGAAACAGTAGAGTTGTTAGCCATCTGCAAAAGCCAAATCCAGGAAGACCGGTGAAGCACTCTGCGTCTGCCCCCAGCCTTTCACTGTTTGGCATAGGTGAACTTGCCAAGAGCTAAAGGACAAAGTCCTCACTCCGGGCACCATTGCTCTCCGGGTCATTCAGGCACGTCGGCCTGCAAACTCTTCGACAAATTTGTGATGGCTTGAACGATTGTCCTACAACACTGGATCTAAAATTGTTGGTTTCTTTTAAGATGTATTTTCGCTCGGTCGTCCAAACTTCCTCCTTCACACGATTAAAGCTAACTTTCACAGGGTCAGAGGTCAATTTATCATCAAAGTGCATAACTCTGAAATGATTCTTCTCCAGATAGCAACGAAACCAAGAAAGAGGAGAAAGGCAGCACAATCATCAACCCCCAAATCCCTTTTGCCCCCACAAGAAAAAGGTGATCAGAAACGGAAGAGGGGCATCGTCTCCCAGATACCCCTCCCCGGACAATAAAAAACAGGAAGAGCGGGCGGAGAGCGGAGAATGTCCTCTGGGCATAGCGGCAGTCCGTTCCCTCTCGGGCAGCGAGCGAACTCACCAGCGATGAACAGGTAGGTTTCTCTCTCCGGTAGCAGAGCGTTGCCCTTGCAATCAAAAGACAGTCTACCCTCTCCATTGAAGAGCGCTTACCTTCCGCATTTACCTCGGATTTTCGATCGGGCACCAAAGGAAACTTTAATCGGCGAAATTCAGCCGTACATCGGCTAGTCCCGCAGCCTCTCACCACGACGGTCCCGCAACTTACCACTGACTCCCGCAATTCTCTTTAAGACAGCAGAAAGCTGTAATGAATTCAAATGATATCCAACTGATCTTTACAGGCTCCAAAAGTTCCAGAGTTATATTCAAGACGAAAAGCAAACGTAAAAGACATAAAAGAAGTGAAATATGTGGTTTCATGATCTATCCAGAGAAGTTGACCGAAGGAGTGTTGTACGCAGGCGCCATTTAGACCGGAAGGGCGCATTATTGGTCCACTGTGTACAGAATATGACATCACCATCGTCACGCAGACTTCAAATTACCCAATTAATGCAGCATTAACATAATAATATAAATAGAACGTACCAATGCTGTCGCCACTCATACAAACACTATGTTTAAAAGTTTCCTCTCATTACCCCAGACCTGCTTTCAGTACCTCTTCAATCAAGAAAAAAATAACAAACTTCTGCTTTATAATCTTGATCTTACCTCCTCAGCCTGCTGCAATACATACTCCATCGGTACGTTGACGCATGGTAATCGTTTCAACGGCGGCTGCATCTGACCCCTCACAATCCAAATATATTCAGTACTGTGGCAATAGCAGCGAAATGATAGGTAAATTATCGATTTTATTGAAATGTATTGTTGAGTAGAATAAACTCTTACTCTTTTGCGATCTTTTCGGTTATTTCCACCTAATTTCTCCCCTTTCCCTCAGCCTGAATGGCCAATTTAAATGTCTTGTGAATGCATGCCTGCTGCCCTCATTCACCGCCAGCATTCTGATGGTCAGCTTTGTGAAGCCGGAAATCACATAACCCACCAGGGGCCTTTCAGTGCGCTGCGTTCCATGTTGGAAATGACCGCCCAAATCCGACTATCTGTTTCGCCACACAGCCAAGCAACGAACATTTCTTCTTGTGTTTTCTTTATGCTCACTTCTTCCTTCTCACGGAAGGTGCAACATCCTTGTTTCCCGCTCGATTGGCTTAAGGAACACTTACTACTGTACAACTATCAGGACCATAACCAGGGTGGATAACGTCAGGCACCTGAGAGAAACTGCTGTGAGGAGGGAGCACTCCGCTGTGAGGAACTGCTGTGCTGTGGGAGGGGCGGTGAGGAGGGAGCACTCCGCTGTGAGGAACTGCTGTGCTGTGGGAGGGGCGGTAAGGAGGGAGCACACAGCTGTAAGGAGCACTCCGCTGTGAGGAGGGAGCACTCCGCTGTGAGGAACTGCTGTGCTGTGGGAGGGGCGGTAAGGAGGGAGCACACCGCTGTAAGGAGGGAGCACTCCGCTGTGAGGAGGGAGAACCACGGTGAGGAAGGAGCACTCCGCTGTGAGGAATTGCTGTGCTGTGGGAGGGGCGGTGAGGAGGGAGCACTCCGCTGTCAGGATCTGCTGTGCTGTGGGAGGGGCGGTGAGGAGGGAGCACTCCGCTGTGCGGAAATGCTGTGCTGTGGGAGGGGCGGTGAGGAGGGAGCACTCCGCGGTGAGGAACTGCTGTGCTGCGGGAGGGGCAGTGAGGAGGGAGCACTCCGCGGTGAATAACTGCTGTGCTGAGGGAGGGGCGGTGAGGAGCGAGCACTCCGCTGTGAGGAGGGAGCACTCCGCTGTGAGGAACTGCTGTGCTGTGGGAGGGGCGGTAAGGAGGGAGCACACCGCTGTAAGGAGGGAGCACTCCGCTGTGAGGAGGGAGAACCACGGTGAGGAAGGAGCACTCCGCTGTGAGGAATTGCTGTGCTGTGGGAGGGGCGGTGAGGAGGGAGCACTCCGCTGTCAGGATCTGCTGTGCTGTGGGAGGGGCGGTGAGGAGGGAGCACTCCGCTGTGCGGAAATGCTGTGCTGTGGGAGGGGCGGTGAGGAGGGAGCACTCCGCGGTGAGGAACTGCTGTGCTGCGGGAGGGGCAGTGAGGAGGGAGCACTCCGCGGTGAATAACTGCTGTGCTGAGGGAGGGGCGGTGAGGAGCGAGCACTCCGCTGTGAGGAGGGAGCACTCCGCTGTGAGGAACTGCTGTGCTGTGGGAGGGGCGGTGAGGAGGGAGCACTCCGCTATGCGGAAATGCTATGCCGTGGGAGGGGCAGAGGAGGGAGCACTCCGCTGTGAGGAAATGCTGTGCTGTGGGAGGGGCAGTGAGGAGGGAGCACTCCGCTGTGCGGAAAAGCTGTGCTGTGGGAGGGGCGGTGAGGAGGGAGCACTCCGCGGTGAGGAACTGCTGTGCTGCGGGAGGGGCAGTGAGTAGGGAGCACTCCGCGGTGAGTAACTGCTGTGCTGAGGGAGGGGCGGTGAGGAGGGAGCACTCCGCTGTGAGGAACTGCTGTGCTGTGGGAGGGGCAGTGAGGAGGGAGCACTCCGCTGTGCGGAAATGCTGTGCTGTGGGAGGGGCGGTGAAGAGGGAGCACACCGCTATGAGGAAATATAGAAATATAGAAAATAGGTGCAGGTATAGGCCATTCGGCTCTTCCAGCCTGCACCGCCATTCAGTATGATCATGGCTGATCATCTAACTCAGAACCCTGTACCTGCTTTCTCACCATACCCCCTGATCCCTTTAGCCACGAGGGCCATATCTAACTACCTCTTAAATATAGCCAATGAACTGGTCTCAACTGTTTCCTGTGGCAGAGAATTCCACAGTTGCACCACTCTCTGTGTGAAGAAGTTTTTCCTCATCTCGGTCCTAAAACGCTTCCCCTTTATCCTTAAACCGTGACCCCTTGTTCTGGACTTCCTCACCATCGGAAACAATCTTCCTGCATCTAGCCTGTCCAATCCCTTTAGAATTTTATACGTTTCATTAAGATTCCGCCTCAATCTTCTAAATTCCAGTGAGTATAAGCCTCGTCGATCCAGTCTTTCTTCATATGAAAGTCCTGCCATCCCAGGAATCAATCTGGTGAACCTTCTCTGTACTCCCTCTATGGCACGAATGTCTTTCCTCAGATTAGGGGACCAAAACTGCACACAATATTCTAGCTGCGGTCTCACAAAGGCCTTGTACAACTGCAGTAGAACCTCCCTGCTCCTGTACTCAAATCCTTTTGCTATGAATGCCAACATACCATTTGCCTTTTTCACTGCCTGCTGTAACTGCATGCCCACCTTCAATGAGTGGTGTACAATGACACCCAGGTATCGTTGCATCTCCCCTTTACCTAATCGGCCACCGTTCAGATAATAATCTGTTTTCCGGTTCTTGCAACTAAAGTGGATAACCTCACATTTATCCACATTAAATTGCATCTGCCATGAAATTGCCCACTCACCTAACCTATCCAAGTCACCCTGCATCCTGTTAGCATCCTCCTCACAGCTAACACCGCTGCCCAGCTTCGTGTTATCCGCAAACTTGGAGATGCTCCATTTAATTCCCTCGTCTAAATCATTAATATTTATTGTAAACAACTGGGGTCCCAGCACTGAGCCTTGCGGTACCCCACTAGTCACTGCCTGTCATTCTGAAAAGGTCCCATTTACTCCCACTCTTTGCTTCCTGTCTGCCAACCAATTCTCTATCCACATCAATACCATACCCCCAATACCGTGTGCCTTAAGTTTGCACACTAATCTCCTGTGTGGGACCTTGTCAAAAGCCTTTTGAAAATCTAAATATACCACATCCACTGGCTCTCCCCTATCCACTCTACTAGTTACATCTTCAAAAAATTCTATAAGATTCGTCAGTCATGATTTTCCTTTCACAGATCCATGCTGACTTTGTCCGATGATTTCACTTCTTTCCAAATGTGCTGTTATCACATCTTTGATAACCGACTCTAGCATTTTCCCCACCACCGATGTCAGACTAACCGGTCTACAGTTCCCCGGTTTCGCTCTCCCTCCATTTTTAAAAAAGTGGGTGACATTAGCCACCCTCCAATCCTCAGGAACTAATCCAGAATCTAAAGGAGTTTTGAAAAATTATCACTAATACATCCACTATTTCTTGGGCTACTTCCTTAAGCACTCTGGGATGCAGAGCATCTGGCCCTGGGGATTTATCTCCCTTTAATCCCTTCAACTTACCTAGCACCACTTCCCTACCAACATGTATTTCCCTCAGTTCCTCCATCTCACTAGACCCTCGGTCCCTTACTATTTCCGCAGGATTATTTATGTCCTCCTTAGTGAAGACAGAACCAAAGTAGTTATTCAATTGGTCTGCCATGTCTTTGTTCCCTATGATCAATTCACCTGTTTCTGACTGTAAAGGACCTACATTTGTCTTAACCAGTCTTTTTCTTTTCACGTGTCTATGCAATCTTTTACAGTCAGTTTTTATGTTCCCTGCCAGCTTTCTCTCATAATCTTTTTTCCTTTTCCAAACTAAGCCCTTTGTCCTCCTCTGCTGGTCTCTGAATTTCTCCCAGTCCTCAGGTGTGCCACTATTTTTTTGCTAATTTATAAGTTTCTTCTTTGGACTTGATACTATCCCTAATTTCCCTTGTCAGCCACGGGTGCACTACCTTCCCTGGTTTAGTCTTTTGCCAAACTGGGATGAACAATTGTTGTAGTTCATCCATCCGATCTTTAAATGCTTGCCATTGCATATCCACCGTCAACCCTTTAGGTATCATTTGCCCGTCTATCTTGACTAATTCACGTCTCATACCTTCAAAGTTACCCTTCTTTAAGTTCACAACCTTTGTTTCTGAATTAACTATGTCACTCTCCATCTTAATGAAGAATTCCAATATATTATGGTCGCTCTTACCCAACGGGCCTCGCACGACAAGATTGCTAACTAACCCTTCCTCATTGCTCAATACCCAGTCTAGAAGGACCTGCTCTCTAGTCGGTTCCTCTACATGTTGGTTCACAAAACCATCCCGCATACATTTCAAGAAATCCTCTTCCTCAGCGCCCTTACCAACTTGGTTCACCCAATCTATATGCAGATTAAAGTCACACATTATAACTGCTGTTCCTTTTTTGCACACATTTCTAATTTCCTGTTTATTGCCATCCTCAACCTCACTACTACTGATAGGTGGCCTGTACACAACTCCCACCAGCGTTGTCTGCCCCTTAGTGTTATGCAGTTCTACCCATATCGATTCCACATCCTCCAGGCTAACGTCCTTCCTTTCTATTGCATTAAGCTCCTCTCTAACCAGCAATGCTACCCCACCTTCTTTTCTTTCCGGTCTATCCCTCCTGAATATTGAATATCCCTGGATGTTGAGCTCCAATCCTTGGTCACCCTGGAGCCATGTCTCTGTGATCCCACCTATGTCATATTCATTAATAACTATCTGAACATTCAATTAATCCATCTTGTTACGAATGCTCCTCGCATTGACACACAAAGTCATCTCCTTCTAATGATTTGAATTCGTTTTTACCAATACCGTGGAGCCATGCAATCCCTTCTACGTATAGTTTCGATACAACGTTTATCCTTGGACGTTCAGCTGCCAGCCATCAGATTCTTTCAGTCATGATTAGTGATACACACGACGTCATTCCTGTCAATGTGCAACTTTACCTCAAGTTCAACTACCTTATCTGTATATTGCCTGCATTCAAATAAAGCACCTTCTGTCCTGCATTCACTGCTTTTGACTTCATCCATTTTTTACATTGCAACTTCAGGTTGGTTGCAATTTTGCCCGATCATCAGTTTCTAATTGCTCGGGATCTCACTTCGTACTGTCTTTGTTCGTAAATCAGCACTATCACATTTGGTCTCATCCAATGCCAAATTAGTTAACATAATTCAAAAAACAAATTAAATTTACTTTATTAATTTAGGAGTCATTATGAGCTGCGCAAATTTGTTACAAATGATACTTATTTGAAAGTTGAAAATATGTATCTGGAATTTTGTGTCACAGAGAAGGGATGCGTGGCATTCTCCTTTGAAAGCGAGAACAAAAATAAAAGTAATTACATTTTGCTGTGATTTCCCCGAGGAGCGATATGAATTGCACTGTAACAAATGTGCAGAAATGGCTTACATTAATTGTTTGTTCACTGGACTGTCTCTGATGTGTCTAATGAGCCGCGAAAATTAGTTGGGAGATTGCAGAATCCTCTCCTTTATAAGCGCACGCAAAGCAATCACATGTAGTTTTGGGCAGTAGGAACAGTATAAACTGATCGTCACGTCACACGGAATATGGAATATCCAGCAATCTACTACATAGAGAGTGTTTATTATCCTGCACTGACTGCGATTGGTATTCCCAGTAAGTAACTGGAGTTTTTGTGAGATGTCTGGTTGCTTTATCTACTGTACAACATCATATTTGCCGTAAAATACATTGCACGAAGTGTTTTTTTTTTAACGAGTGATTCCGGTCCAATCAGGTTTGAAGCACATGTTTTTTTTTTCACTTAGACCAGACGGTTCTTTCCCGTTAATGGTTTCATTGCCAACTGCAATAATCAATCTTGTTCCAGCATTTTCCGTTGCCCGATCTTCCAGACCATGAATGGTATTTATCCATCGAAGTCTCAGCCTGCTCACATCGACCTGCAGCGGGACCATCGTTCTTTTATACCAACATGCAACAAATGAGATCGCATTTTCAATATAATTATCTAAATATGCTTTCAATTGCAACAATAACCAAAACAAATATGACTGCCCCTTTTTCGGTTTCGGATTTTGTTTGTTCTGGTCTTAATTTTAACCCTGCAGGTTCCTAGACTCACATGTATTACATCAGTGGAAACAATCCCTCTGGGCACATTGTATTCCTATTCTCAATGTACCGTACAGCTACAATGCTAGATTTATTCGAGATTGCTGCGTCGATCAGCAATCCGCTATTAATGATGCCGTGGACTGCGGAATCAGATTGTAAGCTGCTGGAAATTTGCCGACTCAAGTGTTTCTCCGATCCCTCTCTTGGCCTCACTGTGTAAACACTTCGCGGGTCGAAGCCAGTTGAATCCGGCCAGGAACCAGAAGGATGATTTCCTTTCTGTGTGCAAGCAATTCTTTGTATGCAAATCAAGTAAAATGCATCTGATTTTGTGAGCTTGAAATTAACATTTATTTATTCCTTGCAGTTAATTTAATGGCAATTCTGATCCTCTGCCTTGGAAAATGCGGACTCTCCAAATGCATCACCCGTTACCTGGTGGCGATGGCAGCTGCTGATTTAATGGGTGTTATCATTGGCGTTGTACTAGAGCGGATCAATAATATTTATGGTTTTGCCAATGTTTTGTTCATCACTCCGATTTGTGCTCTGACACTTGTGTTTCGGCTGGCGATCATGGACTGTTCAGTCTAGCTGACGGTGGCTTTCACATTTGATCGATGTATTGCAATTTGCAGTCAAAAGCTGAGGGAACGATTTTGCACCGGGAGGACGGCGATTGTGGTGATTGTGGGCATAGGGTGTTGTCTAATGGGTTCTCCATTTTACTTTGCAGTAGCTCCTTTCGCAGTTATTGACAACGCTCCTTGGCACTGTATTTTAAGAGCAAATTATTTTACTTCACCAATGTGGAAAGCTTCCCAGCTCTTTCATGTTATCATCACACCTTTATTGCCAATCGCCTTAATTCTATTGTTCAATGCTTTAACAGTCTGACATATTATAGCGGCAAACAGAGTCCGCCGAGGACTCCGGAGCAGCAATGACAATTAGAGGGATTCAGAGGTGGAGAACCGGAGAAAGTCAATGATTTTGCTGTTCGCTCTATCAGCCAATTTCATTTTATTGTGGATCCCCTTTATAGTCTCCATTATGATCTGGCAGGCTCAAAATTACTTTTACACAGACAGATATCTTAATTCTCCGTCGTTTATCCTGCAAGAGTTTGGGTTCATGCTGCAATTTCTCTGCAACTCCACCAACACGTGTATCTACACACTGTCCCTGAGGAAATTCAGGGAAGAGATGCAGAAAGGAGTGAAACATCTGGTCACATTGAATGGCCGGCTTTGCAGATAAAGCATGAATTTAATTGCATTTTATTATGAGGTCACATACATGTTCTCTCATCGTCAGCAGACCTGATTAATCTAATTAAAACCTGCGTGGGTGCCTGCCTGTGCGTCAGAAACCCGTTTTCCAACAGGAGCAGCAAAATTAATTTTCTCAATTGTGCCACCGAATAAAGTGTTACTGATGTGATATTTACATTGGCGGATTTACATATAAATCATGGGATTATTACAGGATTCTTGGCCAACGAACCGTGTCATTCTGGTGTGATTGTTACTTTTTGTAGAATTATATACTAATTGACTGATCATCTATCCACTGAACAAACACGTATAGGTCCTCTGAGAGTCCAGATATAAGAATCAGATCACCATTGTACCAGTTTCAAGAAATGCGGACGCACCCTTTCCGCTGAAAACGGGAAATATACGACAGAAAACAAATCAAACACTGGTCTGACATATAAAGTCCTTTCTTGCCTACTTCATGTATCAAAAATGCAGCTCGACACCACCCTCACAATAGAACATTGCTTTATTTTTCGGGTGATGCCATGATTTATCTGATCGATATGATTTCATTCCTGGGAATTCCATTCCGCCATAGTCAAGCTATATATTCAACATCATAAAGAAGAGAAAATATGCAGATGCTGGAAATCCAAGCAACGCACACAAAATGCTGGAGGATCTCAGCGGGCAAGACAGCAACTGCCGAAAGGGGCTCTCGCTGAATGGTCTCGGCCCAAAACGTCGACTGTACTGTCTTCAATGATACTCTCTGACCTGCTGAGTTCCTACAGCGTGTGTGTTTTCTAAATTCACGTTACCGTCCAACTTATGCACAGTTTTGGAAAGCTTAATAATAATCTGTCCCTGTACATTCTTACAATTGCTCTCGTATGGTAGTCATTACCTCGGGCTCCATCTGACTCCGTACAATGAAAATACATTCAATACTGCGAAGCTGTTAGAACACCAGGAAGTAAATTATCCTATTCTGTTTAAAATCATTGCTGCAGAGAATAAACTCTTACCCTCTTGTCGAATCTTCTTGTATTTCCACTACATTCCTCACTTTTCCCTCAGCCTGAGAGGCCAATACAAAAGGGTTGTGAGTGCATACTTGCTGCCACCAGTCACCGCCAGCATTTTGACGGGGATCCATGTGAAATAGGTTGTGGCAGTACCTACCAACGGCCTTTCAAGGCACAATATCGAAGGCAAGTAACCTTGGATTCCTGTTGGAAGTAACCGCCCTATTCCCGGTATACGCATCCGCCTCACAACCCAGCAAGGGATGTTTCCTCTTGTGTTTGGTTCTCGCTCCCTTCTCGCTCCCGCCACCGGACAGGCTTTGCAACACACTTAGGTGCCACTCTGGCCGGTTCAAGAACGGTCATTACTGTGCAAACTTCGGGATCATTACCAGCGCAGATACCGTCAGGCACCTCAACTCCGTAGAGATTCCAGAAACTACGCACTCACTCTCAAATTATGCTGCAACTCTATAGCATCGTAGCCTGATGTTCAGGGACAATAACTGTCCCTGAACCTGGTGGTGGGAGTCATGTGGTTCCTGTACCTAGCTCCTGGTGCCGGCGGAGACATTTGATTCAGCACCAGACAGGGACGTTGTCAGCAAACTTTAATAGGGCATCGGTGCTGCTCCTTGCTAAACAGTCTCGTGTAACGCGAATTATACAGCCGTGTGGTAGATCTGTGCTGATGGAGACCGTGATGGAGATGCTGCTGCAAATCCGACCTGACTGGGCTCGATCTAAATGAATCTTTTTTCATGGTAGTAGGAGGACGAGATGAGGACTTTTCGCTTTTATGAGGCAAAAATTGTTCAGAACGTGATATATTACCACTATTTGGACCATCTAGTCTTCTCCGCCATTTCGTCATGGCTGATCCATTTTGCCTCACAGCCCCAATCTCCTGTCTTCTCCCTATATCCCTTCATGCCCTGATTAATGAAGAATCAAATAAAAGCTGCCTTAAATATACATAAGCATTTCTGTGACAACGAGTTCCACAACTTTCGCTCTCTTGCTCTTCATCCCTGTTCTAAAAGGACCCCGTTTTGCGCTAGACTCTCCCAACAGAAGTAACATCCTTTCCAGATCCATTCTAAAAAGACATTTCAACATCAGGTAGTTTTCAATGAGGTCACGTGTTATTCTTCTGAATGCCAGTCAATACAAGCCCAAAATCATCGAATGCTATTCGTATGACAAGCCACTCAATATTGTAATTATTTTCACTAGCTTCCCTTAGGTCCTCTGCAATGTCAGCAGATCCTTTATAATATCAGGGATACAAACTCTTCTTGAAGAATGGAGAAACCTTTTCAATTTTCTATTCTGAAACCATTCCAGAATCGAGTGATTCTTGAAAGACTTCCCAGAGTAATTCAGGGCAGTGATGAAGAAAGGGGTGTAGCATCTGGACACATTGTGTGGCTGACTTTATAACTATAACGAATGTTAAATTCTATGTTTTGTTGTGAGGTCACATAAAATTTCTCAATCATCAATAGGTCTGATAAGTATACCATAAATCTGCATAGCGAAATGCGTGGAAGTTAGAAGCCCGTTTATCCAACTAGCACAACTAACTTAATTTCCTCGTATCCCAATTAACAATACTCAGCAGAAAGCAGCTGATTGAGCAATCGAGGTCAGGTGACCAAGCAGTTTGAAAATCTCAAACAAATAAATACAATGTTAGCCTCAAGCGGAGCGGCCAGTGAATGAGTGGGCCACTGAAGGAGTGGAGCTTTGAGGCTTTGACTCCAGAGGCTTCGACGAGAAGAGGCGGAGGATGAGCTTGTTCCCAGTTAGTCTTTACAATGCCTCCTGAGACGGTGATGTGCCTCTCCTGTGAGATGTGGCAGTCTTGGGGAAAACCCTCTCCCGCAGAGTCACATCTGCCAGAAGTGCTTGCGGCTGGCCGACCTGGAAGACCGTGTGAGGAATCTGGAGCAGCAGCTTGATGACTTCCGACTCATAAGGGAGAATGAGGTAGTCATAGATGAGAGCGACAGGGAGGTAGTCACACTTGGGCTGTCAGAAGCAGGTCGTTGGCTGACAGTCAGAGAGGGGAAAGAGAAGGTGAGTAGACAGGTAGTGCAGAGCACCCCTGTAGCCATTCCTCTGAGTAATAAGTTTACCGTTCTGGATACTGTTGGCGGGGTCGACTGACCAGGGGTGAGCCACGGTGGCAGGGCCTCTGGCACTGAGTCTGACCCTGTGGTGCAGAAGGGTGGGTCGGAGAAGAAGAGAATTGTTGTCATTGGAGGCTCTATAGTCAGGGGTGCAGACAGGAGATTTTGTGGACGTGTGAAGGACACCCGCATGGTTTGTTGCCTCCCGGGTGTCGGGGTCCGGGATGTCTCTGACCGGATGCATGACATCCTGGTACGAGAGAGAAAGCAACCAGAAGTCGTGATACATGTTGGTACCAACGACATAGGCAGGAAGAGGGATGAGGTCCCGAAGTGTGAGTTTCGGGAACTAGGCAGAAGGCTGAAGAACAGGACCTCAAGGGTGGCGTTCTCAGGATTCCTGCCAGTGCTACGTGATAGTGATTGTAAGAATTGGAGGAGATGCAGTTGAATGCGTGGCAGACGAGTTGGTGCAAGGGGCAGCGTTTTAGATATTTGGATCATTGGGATCTTTTCTGGGGAAGGGGGGACCTGTACAGATTGGATGGGTAACACCTGAATTCGGGGGGGGGGGCAGAATCGTTGCAGGTAGGTTTCCTAGCATGGCTCTGGAGGGTTTAAACTAATTTTCAAGGGGGATGGGACCCGGAGCGATAGAGCAGTGAAGGAAGTTCATGGAGTAAAGCCAGATCTACTATAGAGAGGCTTTGAGGAAAGAGAAGCAAAATAAAGGGTGTAAAGATAGTAAGGTAGAAGGGCTAAAGTGTGTGCATCAATGCAAGAAGCATCAGGAACAAAGGTGATGAACTGAGAACTTGGATACATACATGGAATTATGAAGTTGTGGCCATTACGGAGACTTGGCTGGCACCAGGGCAGGAATGAATTCTCAATACTCCTGGATTTCACTGCTTTAAAAGGGGTAGAGAGGGGGGGAAAGGGGAGGAGTGGTGGCATTGCTCAACAGGGATACTATTACAGCTACAGAAAGGGTGGGTAATGTAGCAGGATCCTCTTTTGAGTCAGTATGGGTGGCCGTCGGGAACAGGAAGGGAGCAGTTTCTCTACTGGGGCTATTCTTTAGGCCCCCTGGTAGCAGCAGAGATACCGAGAAGCAGATTGGGAGTCAGATTTTGGAAAGGTGCAAAAATAACAGGGTTCTTATCATGGGTGACTTTAACTTCCCTAATATTGATTGGCACCTGATTAGTTCCAAGTGTTGAGATGGAGCAGAGTTTGTTAATATGTCCAGGACGGATTCCCTGTCACAGCAGGTTGACAGGCAGACTAGAGGGAATGCCATACTAGATCTAGTATTAGGTAACGAACCGGGTCAGGTCACAGATCTGTCAGTGAGTGAGCATCTGGGGGACAGTGACCAACGCTCCCTGACCTTTAACATTATCATGGAAAGGGATAGAATCAGAGAGGACAGGAACATTTTTAATTGGGGAAGGGCAAATTATGAGGCTATAAGGCTAGAACTTGCGGGTGTGAATTGGGATGATGTTTTTGCAGGGAAGTATACTTTGGACATGTGGTCGATGTTTAAGGATCTCTTGCACGATGTTAGGGATAAATTTGTCCCGGTGAGGAAGATAAAGAATGGTAGGGAGAAGGAACCATGGGTGACAGGTGAGGTGGAAACCTAGTCAGGTGGAAGAAGACAGCATACATGAGGTTAAAGAAGCAAGGATCAGATGGGTCTATTGAGGAATACAGGGTAGCAAGAAAGGAGCTTAAGAAAGGGCTGAGAAGAGCAAGAAGGGGGCATGAGAAGGCCTTGGCGAGTAGGGTAAGGGAAACCCCCAAGGCATTCTTCAATTATTTAAAGAACAAAAGGATGACAGGAGTGGAGGTAAAACCGATTAGAGATAAAAGTGGGAAGATGTGCCTGGAGGCTGTGGAAGTGAGCGAGGTCAATGAATATTTCTCCAATTCACCAATGGGAGGGAACTTGACGGTGAGGACAATATGAGTGAGGTTGATGTTCTGGAGCATGTTGATATTAAGGGAGAGGAGGTGCTGGAGTTGTTAAAATATATTAAGTCGAATAAGTCCCTGGGATCTGACGAAATATTCCCCAGGCTTCTCCACAAGGTGAGGGAAGAGATTGCTGAGCCTCTGACTAGGACCTTTATGTTATACACAGGAATGGTACTGGAGGATTGCGGGGAGGTGAATGTTGTCCCCTTGTTCATAAAAGGTAGTAGGGATAGTCCGGGTAATTATAGACTAGTGAGCTTTACGTCTGTGGTGAGAAAGCTGTTGGAAAAGATTCTTAGAGATAGAAACTATGGGCATTTAGAGAATTATGGTCTGATCAGGGACGGTCAGCATGGCTTTGTGAAGGGCAGATCGATTTCTTGAGGAGGTGAAGGCCTGATAGAGCTCTTGAGGAGGTGACCAGGCATATAGATGAGGGTAATGCAGTGGATGTGATCTACATGGATTTTATTCAGGCATTTCATAAGGTTCCACACGGTAGAATTATTCAGAAAGTCAAAAGGCATGGGATCCAGGATCGTATGGCCAGGTGGATTCAGAATTGGCTTGCCTGCAGAAGGCAGAGAGTCCTGGTGGAGAGAGTACAATCAGATTGGAGGGTTGTGACTAGTGGTATCCCACAAGGATCTGTTCTGGGACCTCTACATTTCGTGATTTTTATTAACGATCTGAATGTGGGGGTAGAAGGGTGGGTTGGCAAGTTTGCAGACGACACAAAGGTTGGTGGTATTGTAGATAGTGTGGAGGATTGTCAAAGATTGCATAGAGAAATTGATAGGATGCAGAAGTGGGCTGAGAAGCGGCAGGTGGAGTTCAACCCAGAGAAGTGTGAGGTGGTACACTCTGGAAGGACAAACTCCAAGGCAGAGTACAAAGTAAATGGCAGGATACTTGGTAGTGTGGAGGAGCAGAGGGATATGGGGGTACATGTCCACAGTTCCCTGAAAGTTGCCTCACAGGTATATAGGGTAAATAAGAAAGCTTATGGAGTGTTAGCTTTCATAAATCGAGGGATGGAGTTTAAGAGTCGCGATGTAATGATGCAGCTCCATAAAATTCTGGTTAGACCACACTTGGAGTACTGTGTCCAGTTCTGGTCGCCTCATTATAGGAAGGACGTGGAAGCATTGGAAAGGGTACAGAGGAGATCTACCAGAATGCTGCCTGGTTTGGAGAGTCTGGATTATGATCAGAGATTAAGGGAGCTAGGACTTTACTTTTTAGAGAGAAGGAGGATGAGAGAAGACATAATGGAGGTATACAACATATTAAGAGGAATAGATAGAGTGGATAGCCCGTGCATCTTCCCCAGGGCACCACTGCTCAGTACAAGAGAACATGGTTTTAAGGTAAGGGGAGGGAAGTTCAAGGGGAATATTAGAGAAAGGTTTTTCACTCAGAGAGTGGCTGGTGCGTGGAATGCACTGTCTGAGTCAGTGGTGGAGGTAGATACACTAGTGAAATTTAAGAGACTACTAGACAGGTAAATGGAGGAATTTAAGGTGGGGGATTATATGGGAGACAACATTGTGGGCCGAAAGGCCTATAATATGCTGTACTGTTCTATGTTCTATGCTCAATGTAAAAGAGTCGCTGATGTGATTCTTATATCTGCAGGATTATATTTAAAACGAAACATTTAATACCGCAGTGTTGGCCAAGAATTCACCTCATGCTCGTGCTATTCATACATTGGTCGAGTTATATTCTAATTGACTGGATCATCGTCCGGTTATACAGGGGACATTGTCCACTTGTGGAGGCTCTAACATTTTTGTATCATTTCACCAGTACTTTATATTGAACAATATCTATTGCTGATTTCCGAAATTCCTACAGCCGCTAATCCCATTGCTTTCAAGGGGTCGTGTTTATTGGATTATATATAAAAATGAAACGTACAACAACGTTTTCCGGTAAGCAAGAAGATTTGTGGACTGTTTTTCCGGTTCTGGCAGCCATTAATGGCCGACTTTTTACTTTTTCATTGTATCAAAGCGTACTACGTATTGCTTGCTTCGTTTATCCAAATTCCTTAAATAGGAACGATGTATCATACAAATGCGATCATATAAATACTTCACTGAGATCAAAGAATAGCCGAGATTCATTCCATGCAGACTTCTCTCAGATTTTGCTCATCTGTCTGTCGCAGTGTCTGTCTAATACCACTGAGAATCACTAATCCTCGGATTTTCCACAATACCTACTGACTGTTACAATCCGTGGGTATCTTGTGCCTCTCACGTGACCGTGATGTAGTTGAGGTTATGCTGGGCATGATGTAATGGCCTTGTGATGGTGGAGTGAGGTAATTTTTCCGGCAGTGAGATGTCACGTGATAGTTTTTTTTTTGCCCAACAGTGTATAAAAGGAAAGCCCCTCCCACTGACGCGGGGCTGTTCGTGGTTGAATTCGTTCAGTGGCTCCGTTCTGCTGCGTGTTCGATGTTATGACGCAGTTTTGTTTTAAAGTGGAGTTTTACTTCCTGCCTTAAGTCTCAAAGGTTATTGCCGGCAGTTTTGCGGCGATACGGCCAGTTCAGTCCAGTCGGAGTGTGAAGAATTATCAAAGTTCGGAAGCTGAAAGATCGAGGAAAGTTGATGTCGGCGATGAAACAGATTCGGCCTTTTTTTAATCTTCGTACAATGAATTAGTAACTTGCGTTCGTGATAACTCCTGTTTTGCCAAAAGAGCAGAAAGAGTTGGATGCAGAGTTTCGCCAAGGGAAAGGTCAGTGCCTCTAAGCCGTTTTATTTCCTTCAATCGTAAATCCCTCGGCAAAACGTACTTCGGCTGAGATCGTCAGTAACGTCGCGAAAGAGGATTGAATTACTTCAAGGGAAAGTCTCTCCTAAGCGACTGTAAAACATTTGGACTTTCGCATTACTACTTCTAAGACCTGTTTTCGCATTATCGCTTTAAGAACTATTTGTACTGCCAAATAGCAGCCGACCTCGGGTTAAGTTAGTCGTTTGTTTACTTTGGGATTTTCTTAGCAGTGTTTAATAAATGTTTTATTTGTTTTTAAAAACCTGTCTCAATTATTTATTCATTGTTGCTGGATCGTAACATGAATTACTGCTTATTACGTCTCAAGGGCAGCAATGAAAGACCTCCATCTTTGTCTGTCCCTATAGAAGGATTCATCATTGTTCTTTCCATAACATTTTTTTTAAACAGTCAGGGTTTCTAGCCATCCGCTGAAGCCAAATCGAGGAAGACTGGTGAAGCACTCTGCGTCTGGCCTCTAGCGTTTCACTGCTTAGCAAAGGCGAACTTACCAAGTCCTAAAGAACAAGGCTGTAATTCCGGCCACCATAGCTCTCTGGGTCATTCAGGGACGTCGGCCTGCAAACCCTTCGACAAAGTTCTGGACCCTAGGACGATTGTCCCACAATACAGGATCTAAAATTGTTCGTACCACGGTTTCTCTTAAGTTGCTCTTAGGTCAATCGTCCAAATTTCCTCCTTCACACGCTTACAGCAAACTTTCAAAGGGTCAAAGGTTAAGTTATCGTCAAAGTGTACAACTCTGAAATGATTTTTCTCCAGATAGCAACGAAACCAAGAAAGAGAAGAACGGCAGCACAGTCATGAACTCCCAAATCCCTTCTGCCCTCACAAGAAAAAGGCGATCAGAAACGGAAGAGGGGCATCAACTTCCAGATACCCCTCCCCGGACAAAAAAAGACAGAAAGAGCGGGCGGAGAGGACAGAATGTCCTTCCATCATAGCGGAAGGCCTTTCTCTTTCGGGCAGCGAGCGAACTACACCAGCGATGAACAGGTAGGTTTCTCTCTCCGGTAGCAGATCGTTGCCCTTGCAATCAAAAGACAGTCTACCCTCTCCGTTGCAGAGAGCTTACCTTCCGCATTTGCCTCGATGTTTCAATCGGCCAACAATGGAAGCTTTAATCGCTGAAATTCAGTCGAACATCGGCTGACGTCCCGTCCTGCAGCCTTCTCACCACGACGTTCCTGCAATTGCCACTGACTCGCGGAATCCCCTCAAAGACTGCAGAACGCTGTAATGATTTCAGATGATTTCCAACTGATCTTCACAGGCTCCAACAGTTCCAGATTCACATTCAAGACGAAAAGCAAACGTAAAAGACATAAAAGAAGTGAAATATGTGGGTTCATGATCTATCCAGAGAAGTTGACCGAAGGAGTGTTGTACGCAGGCGCCATTTAGACCGGAAGGGTGCATCATTGGTCCACTGTGTACAGAATATGACATCACCATCATCACGCAGACTTCGAATTACCCAATTAATGCAGCATTAACACAATAATATAAGTAGAACGTACCAATGCAGTCGCCACTCATACAAACACTTTGTTTAAAAGATTCCTCTCATTACCCCAGACCTGCTTCCAGTACCTCTTCAATCAAGAAAAAAATAACAAACTTCTGCTTTATAATCTTGATCTTAACTCCTCAGACTCCTCTACGAACTCACTTTGAAGGACGCTACGCTCCATAAGATGATGTTGAGGGGTAACAACTGTTCCTGAACCTGGTGCTGTGAGTCATGAGGCTCCAGTACCCAAAGTGCCCAAAGGCGCGGAGGGACTGTAATGAACTGTGCCGCATCCACTACTTTTTGAAGGGTTTTCCGTTCATGGGCATTGGTGTTTTCATACCAGGCTGGGATGCAGCCAGTCAATTCACTCACTCCTACAAATCTACAGTGTCTAATCAAAGCCTTCGATGCCATACGGAATCTGGGCAAACTCTTAGCGAAGCAGAGGCGCTGCCGTGCTTTTTCCGTATTGTACTGACGTGCTGGATTCAGGGCGAGTCCTCCGAAACAATAACAGCGAGGAATCTAAAGTTGTTGCTCTTGTCCACCTCTGATCCTTCCATTAGGACTGGCTCTTGGACCTCTGGTTTCCTCCGACTGAAGTCAATAATCATCTCCTTTTGTCTTTCAGTTATTGAGTAAGAGTTTGTAGTGATGGCAACTCATAGCCAGATTTTCAATCTCCCTCCGACTTGCTGATTCATCACCACCTTTTATACGGAATACGACAGTGGTATTGTCAGAAAACTTGAATCTGGCTTTGGTGTTGTGCTTAGCAACACAGTCAGATGGGAGGCGCGACGGAGTCGGGGTCTGAACACCGAGCCTTGTGGTGCATCTGCACTCATGGAGATCGGGGTGGACGTCTTGTTGCAAATCCAAACTGGCTGGGCTCGATCTCAGTGGGTCTTTTCCACGGCAAGAGGGGAAATGGACTGTGATTTTTCACTTTATAAATTTTTAGAACGTGGTATTTGAGCAGAATATGACCAATTAGCCCTTCGAGTTTCCTTTGTCCTTACGTTGTGTCTGATCTATTTACCCTCTCAGCCCCAATCTCCTGCCTTGTCCCTGCATCCCTTCGTGCACTGACCAATCAAGAATCTATCAACCTCTGCCTTACTTAACGAAAAGACCTGGCCTCCCAAGCCCCCCGTGGAAACGAGTTCCACAACTTCCTTTCTCTTCCTAACGAAATTGCTCAACATCCACTTCATATCCACTCTATCAACGCCTTTCAACATTAGATAGGCTTCTATAAGGTCACTTCTCAGACTTCTGAACTGATTACAAGCCCAGAACCAGCAAACGCTCTTCGTATGAAAAGCCGTCCATTCCCTGAATCATTTTGTGAACCTCCCTTGAACCTTCTCCGATGTTAGTACATTCGCTCTTAAGGGCACGAAACGACTCACAATACTCTAAGTGTGTTCTCACCTCAACATGACATCCGCGCTTTTATATTCTAGTCCTTTAGAATACTGACAGTACATTTGCTGCTCTCACCACCGAATCAACCTGCAAATGATCAGTGGGGCGCCTGCAAAAGGACTCCCAAATCCCATTGTGCCTCCTCATTTTAAATTTTCTCTCTATTTAGAAAGTACACAACATTCCCTGATTCACCTTTGTCTGTCCCGCCCGTTATGTCTTCAAGGAATTCCAACAGATTTGTCAAGCATAATTTTCCCTGAAGGAATCCATGCAGACTACGGCCTATTTCATCACGTGCCTCGAGGGAACCCGAAACCATATCGTTAGCATCCTCTTAGACAGGTATATGGAGGAATTTAAGGTGGGGGGATATACGGGAGGCAGGGTTTTAGGGTCGGCACAACATTGTGGGCCGAAGGGCCTGTACTGTGCTGTACTTTTCTATGTTCTATGTTCTATGCTAACAATGAACACCAACATCTTCCCAACCACTGAGATCAGGCTAAATGGCCTATCATTTGCTTTTTTCATGCCTCTCTCGAAGAGTGAAGTGATGTTTTCTCTTTTCCAGTCCAGGGGACAATTCTATAGTCCAGTGGTTCTTGAACGATCATTACTAGTGCATCCACAGTCTCTTGGGCCACCTCTTTCAAAATCTTGCGCATAACACAATCTGGTCCAGGTGCTTTCAGACCTTTCAGTTTCCCTAGATACGTCTACTTAGTAATAGCAAGTTCACATATTTCTAACCCCTGACACTCTGGAATTTCCGGCACTTTGCTCGTGTCTCTCACAATGTAGAATGATGCAAAATACTTATTCAGTTCGTCCGCCATTTCCTCGACTGCCATTAGTCCGGCATCCTTCTCCAGCGGTCCTATGTCGTCCAATGTTCATGTTTTTTTTAACTCTATGTATCTGAAGAAACTTATGATATCCTCTTTAATATTACTGGTCGCCTTCATAACATTTTAGTTGCCTTCGATTGGTTTTTAATAGCAGCCTAATACCCTAACTTCGCGATATTTTTCTCTATTAGATGCCGTCTCTTTGGCTCCGACTTCTCTTGTTATCAGCGCTTGTGTCAGCTTGCCTTTGGAATCCTTCGTCTAAGTCATCTCTTTCTGATTATTTGACTTTTTACTAATAGCCCACGCCATCCCCTCTACCTATAGTTTCGATATAATGAGTATCCTTGAACGTTCAACTCCCAGATATAAGATTCCTCGAGTCACGATTTGTGATACACACAACGTCATACCTGTCAAGTTCAACTACCTTATTCCGTATACTGAGTGCATTCAAATAAAGCACCTGCATTCACTGTTTCTAACTTTGTCCAGCTTTTACATTGTAACCTATCCTGTTGACTGCAATTTTGCCCGACCATCAGTCTCTCCTTGTTAGGAGTCTCACTACACATTTCCTTTATTTGTAAACCAGAATTATCACTCTTGTTCTCATCCAATGCCAAATTAGTTAACATCATTTTTTAAAAAAACAAAATGAATTTCCTTCATTAACTTAGAAGTCGTTAAGGGCTGCACAAACCTGTTACTGGTGATACTTCCTTGAAAGTGATAATAAATTGAAAGTAAGTATTCCGAATTTTGTGTCAAAGAGAAGGGATGTGCAGCAATCTCCTTTGAAAGCGAGAACAAACATAAAAGTGCGTTTATTTTGCTGTGATGTCCTCGATGAGTGATTTCTATTCCGCGATTACACAATGTATAGAAATGGCTTAATTTAATTGTTTGTTCACTGGGCTGTCTCAGAAGTGAATAATAAGCTGCTAAGATTAGTTTAGGGAATGCAGTATCCTCTTCTTTATAAGTTCACGCAAAGTTAACACCGGTAGTTTCCGGCAGTAGGAACAGCGAGGTTGTCACATTACTCGGAAAATAAAATATCCAGTAATTTTCTACAGAGAGAGTGTTTATTATCCTGTACTGACTACGATTGGTGTCCCCAGTAAGTAACTCGAGTAAATTTGATCCCATTCTGGTTGGCTGCCGGTTACCAGTGGTGTTCCTTCGGGGTCCGGGTTGAGGCCGCTTCTTTTTACGTTGTATATCAACGATTTGAATTATGGAATAGATGGCTTTGTGGCTAAGTTTACTGATGATACAAGGATAGATGGAGGGGCCGGTAGTGCTGAGGAAACACAGTCTGTACACAGACTTGGATAGATTGGGAAAATAGGCAAATAAGTTGCAAATGAAATACGATGTTTGAAAGTGATTGGTCATGCACTTTGGTAGAAGAAATAAACGGGCAGACTGTTATTTAAATGGGGAGAGAATTCAAAGTTCTGAGATGCAACGGGACTCGTGCAGATTACCCTTACGGTTAACATCCAGCTTAAGTCGGTGGTGAAGAAGGCGAATTGGCATTCATTTCTAGAGTATAGGAGCAGGGGTGTGATGTTGAGGCTCTATAAGGCACTGGTAAGACCTCACTTGGAGTACTGTGTGCAGTTTTGGGCTCCTTATTTAAGAAAGGATGTGCTGACGTTGGAAAGGGTTCAGAGAAGATTCACTAGAATGATTCCGGGAATGAGAGGGTTAACGTATGAGGAACGTTTGACCGCTCTTGGACTGTACTCCTTGGAGTTTAGAAGAATGAGGGGGGACCCCATAGAAACATTTTGAATGTTGAAAGGCATGGACAGAGTGGAAGTGGCAAAGTTGTTTCCCATGGTGGGGGAGTCTAGTACGAGAGGACATGACTTACGGATTGAAAGGTGCCCATTCAGAACAGAGATGCAAAGAAGTTTTTTTTAGCCAGGGGGTGGTGAATCTGTGGAACTTGTTGACACGGACGGCAGTGGAGATCAAGTCATTGGGTGTATTTAAGGCAGAGATTGATCAAAGGTTATGGTGAGAAAGCGGGGGAGTGGGACAAAATGGGAGATTGGATCAGCTCATGATAAAATTGCGGAACAGACTCGATGGGCCGAATGGCCGGTTTCTGCTACTTTGTCTTATAGTCTTATGGTCTTATGGAGTATGTTTGCAATTTCTTCTTGCTGCGCTGCAATATATTCGCCGTGAAATCCATTGCACTGTGTGCTTTGTATGACGAGGGACTTTGGATTAATCACGTTACGGTTTCACTCGTTACGGTTCTTTCCTTGTTGCTGGTTTCTTTGTCAACTGTATTAACCGATCTTCTTCCAACATTTTATCTTTCCGGTCCAACCTAATATAGTTTTTATCCTTCTAAATCTAAGTTGGCTTGAATGCTCGAAACTAAAGCTTTACAAAAACGAAGAGAAAGCTTTGCTGTGATATCAACATGTCCACGGATCTTTTTTCTGATCTTAATTATAACGCTGCGGGTTTCTTTTCTGACATGTTACGTCGGATGAAACAGACCATCTGGGCCCATTATATCCCAACTGTCAATGCTCCGTTCAGCTTTATCTGCTGCAATGATCCATCTATTCGTGATGGACCCGTCGATCAACGATCTTCTGCTAGATATGTAGTGGGTTGCAGAATCCCGTTGCCGACTCAACTGCAACTCAGATCCTCCTTTGGTCTCAAAGATGGGAGCAACTCAGGAGACCGGATGTACTGCATACACACTTTGTGAATTGAAGCTACCTTAACCCGGGATGGCATCAGAAGGATGATTTCAATTCGGTCTAATAACAATTGATTGTATGCAATTCGAGTAAAATGGATCGGATTTTGTGCGCTTCACACTAACTCTTATTTCCCTCCTTACAGTTAATTTGATGGCTATTGTGATCCTGTGTCGTGGAAAGTGCAGACTCTCCAAATGCATCACCCGTTACCTGGTGGCGATGGCAACAGCTGATTTAATGGGTGTTATACTTGGCGTTATATTGGAGCGGATCAATAATATCTATGTTTTCGCCAGTGTTTTGCTCATCACTCCGATTTGCACTGTGATGCTTGTGCTTCGGCTCGCAGTCATGGACTGTTCTGTCCGGTTGACGATGGTTTTCACATTTGATCGATGTATTGCAATTTGTAGCCAAAAGCTGCGAAAACGATATTGCACCGTGAGGACGGCCACTATAGTGGTGGTGATTGTGGTCATTGGGAGTTGCTTAAGGTGTTCTCCACTTTACTTTGCAATAGGTCCCTTCGCGATTATTGACAACGTTCCATGGCGTTCCAGCCATTACTTCACTTCCCCAGTGTGGAAATCTTACCAGCTGTTTTATAGTATCCTTACAACTTTACTGCCAGTCGGCTTAATTCTATTGTTCAATGCTTTAACAGTCAGTCACATTTTAGCTGCAAACAGAGTCCGCCGAGGACTCCGGAGCAGCAATGACAATAAGAAGGATTCCGAGGTGGAGAACCGGAGAAAGTCAATGATTTTGCTGTTCACTCAATCAGCAAATTTCATTCTGTTGTGGATCCCCTTCATAGTCTCTACGAAGATCTGGCAAGTTCAAAATTACTTTTACACCGACAGATATGTTAATTCGCCGTCGTTTATCCTGCAAGAGTCTGGGTACATGTTACAATTACTCTGCACCTGCACCAACACGTGTATCTACACACTGTCCCAGAGGAAATTCAGGGAAGAGATGATGAAGGGAGTGAAACTTCTGGTCACATTGAATGGCCAGATCAGTTATAGATAAAATGTAAGTTGAACTACATGTTTTGTGCTGAAGTCAAATAAATCTTTTCAATCCTCAGCAGATCTGATAAATGCACCATAAATCTGCGTGAAAGCCCGTTTATCCGACAAGGGCAGCAAACTTAATTTCCTCAAGTGTACTAACGAATAAAGTGTTGCTGATGTGATCTTTACATTGGCAGATTGACTGGATTGACTAATTGACTGGATCATCGATCCATTGAACGAGCGCGTCCGTCCTCTGAGAGTGGCCGATTTATCTTCGCTGTACTCGGTTCAAGGATTGAGGAAACACGCTGATCGCTGGAAAGAGGAAACATATAACAAATGTCAAATGAAACCCTAGTCTGACACGCAAGTTGTCCTGCCTTGCAGTCTTAATGCATCAAAGATGCAACCTCGATGTCATTGTCACAATAAGACATAGTTATATATTTCGGGTGAGGCAATGATTTATCGAGTCGGTGTGGAATATTGTCACGCCAAAGGCAAGCAATATGTCCAAAGTCATGATCACATTTTATGAATCTCCGCGATTTCCCAACACTTTCGTCCCATATTTTTCATTATATTTCCAGCAGAATAAAATGTTGTTTTAAGCTGTTATCACCGATTCTATCAGGAGGTTAGGATCACTGTAATTGGTACTGAGGTGACTCTTGAACCTTCACGACTGTTGTTTTCATTGGAACTGGTGAAAAGGGAGTGATTTGTCAAAAAATAAATGTCAGAGACCTGACGATGGATGTTCTACTAGAACATTTAATTTACTTTCTTACTTCACAGTTGTAATCTCACCTGCTTTTTATTCTTTCTGTTTTCGTTTCTGTTTCAGATTCCACTTTCTCCAGATTCACTCGCTTAGATTGAGTTTGTTGGGAGGCAAGTTGTGTATATTTATTTCAGAGGAGCTTCCCTTTAACGTTTTGACTAGGAACATCTTTCTTTCCGCAGGGTGAAGAATCTTCTGTTTTCAGATATATCGTGATAAAATTGCATGAATGTACATCATTTGTATTATAAGATAATATAACAATTGTGTCTGTTTCCGGACAAACGCAGGAAGTTATATTTTTATGTATCATCGACACCGCTGCTGCAATCCTGGAGATCAGAGATACAGATACTGCGTGAATCAGGCCCTTCCAGCCTAATTGAACTGCGCCAGCCAGCAATCCACAGATTTAACTCAAGTGTCATCGCGTGATAATTTAAAGTCGCCAATTAACCTTCCACCCGGTCGGTTGGTGGTCTGTGGGATGTAACACCAAGAGGAAAACTATGTGTACAAACATTCTTGCAAAGAACGCCGGTATTGACCTCCGCATTCCGACTCCCCGAACTGTGATGCTGTCGCGCTAACTGATACGCTACCATGGAGTCCAATATATACTTATAAATTCTAGAGGTTAAGGATTAATAGTGAATCAAGGTTTCTTCACACTGTGAATGTATTCAAGTATTTTCCCAGCGAGAATATCTTGAATGCATATCCATTGTTAAAAATATCTCGGCAGAGAAAACAGTTTTTTTTCGCCATGCGAAATATTCTTGCTGCTCCTTCTGTGAGTCCATTATAAAGCAGGAAGTTTTGGAGAAGATCATTGAAATAAAATTGAAGCAACACTCGTACAATGAAACCTTACCAACAAGAAAGCGTTTGGCCCGAGCATGTCTGCACTCTTTCTTTCAAATTAAGACTCTGGTTTTAACGATTCTTCTCAGGCAGCAAAAGACCATAAGGGCTCCATCGTTCCGCTTATTCTCTTTTTGCAATTTTGTGGAGAACTTTCCAAGTGGCTGTAACAATTTTGTTTCATTTCTCCACCTTCTTTTACTTTTTTACCGCACAATATCTATTGTTGAATTGCGAAGTTTTTCCGGATGCCAATCCTATTCTTTTTTTTTGACATTTTACGTGGTTACCTTTTAAAAAGGAGAGGATACAGTAGAACGTAAAGCTATTTGTCGTCCGATATCTTAAGCAGATTTGTTGCAACATTGTGGAATATTTCTCATACAGGCACTACTGGGCGATATTTTGTTATTTTCGATTTAATGACATTGTAATGTGCACTACCTGGCTCTTTCATGCTAATTAAATTCATTTGCAATGATTACATTGCCTTCGAAATCCGTTTTACTGAGATCAAGGAATAAATCAAATCACCTTCATTCATTATGTACAGAATCTCTCGTATAATGCTCATCTGCCTAATACACTTAGAATCAGTAATACTCCATTTTTCCACCATACTGACTGACGTACTGCGTTACACTGCTGGCCTTTAGCGCAGCAATTCTCCGCTATCTCTGTCTGTCCTTGCAGTCCTACACATGTACAGCAGGATACTCAATTGCTGCTTCCTTAATTTTTTTAACCAGTCAAGGTTGTGAGCTGATCTGAAGAACCTGGGGGATCACTGAATCATTCTTCGTCTAGCCTGCACCCTTTCAACTATTTTCTTTGCGTCACTCTATGGAGAGCCAAAGTACATAGAAACATAGAAAATAGGTACAGGAGTATGCCATTCGGTCCTTTGAGTCTGCACCGCCATTCGGTATGATCATGGCTGATCGTCCAACTCAGAGCCCCGTACCTGCTTTCTCTCCATACCCCCGATCCCTTTAGCCACGAGGACCACATGGTGCCGAACCGAGCCAACAAAGCATTCTCTGGGTCATTGAGGCATGAAAGCCTCCAAGGTTATAGTCGGTTCGGAGGATTGTTCCACAATACGGGATACAAAATAGTTCGGGACCTCTTTTTCTCTTAAGATTTTTTTTTTAAATCGACAGCGTAAATTTCTTCCTCCACGAGATTACAGCTGACTTTGGTGCACTCCGCACAAGCAAAACGCATTCAATACTGTAGAGCTATCGGGACGCCAGCAAAACGGGAGGGAAAATACCCTGTTCAGTTTAAATTCACTGTTGCATAGAATAAACTCTTACCCTCTTGTCATAACATCGGATATTTCCTCACTTTTCCCTCAGATTGTCAGGCCAAGATAAATGCTTTGTGAAAGCATGCTTGTTGCCCTCAGCCACTGCCAGCATTTTGACGGCGAGCTAAGTGAAGCTGGTTGTCACTTCACGCAACAAAGGCCTTTCAGTGCACGATATCCATGCAATTCCAGTTGGAATTAACCATCCAAATCCCGCTATCTGCATCCGCCTCACAGCCCAGCAAAGCATGTTTCCTCTTGCATCCGTTCTCGCTCCCTTCTCGATTCTACCATCAGGCAGACGACGCAGCGCCGTTGGGTCCCAATTGCGCAGGTTCAGGAAAAGTCATGACCGTACGACCTTCGGGATCATCACCAGCGTGACAAACATCAGATTCCATCATCTCCAGGCTCGCTTCCAAGGAGGCTGCAACTGCATAGCACCGTGACCTGATGTTTATTGATAATATCTGTTCCTGAACCTGGTGGTGTGAGTCGTGAGGTTCCTGTACCTTCTTCCTCAAGGCAGCAGGGAAAAGAGAGAACGTCTCGGGTGGTGGAGAGTCGCTGATGATGAATGCTGCGTTCTTGCAGCAACGTTTCATATAGAAGTGTCCAATGGTGGGGAGTGACTGGGATGGACTGGGCTGTACTCAGAGCATAGAATATAGAAATCTACAGCACATGGCAGGCCGTTCGGCCCACGATGTTCTGCCAACCATGTAACCTACTCTCTGCCCAGGATTTACCTACCACATAGCCATCGATTTTTCTAACCTCCATGTACCTATCTGAGACGCGCCTAAAAGACACAGTCTTATCCGGCTCTACCGTCTCCGCTGGTAACCCATTCCACGCACCTATCACTCTCTGCCTGAAAATCTCACCTCTGACATCCCCTTCGTACTTTCCCCCTCGTTTTTGCCATTTCAGCCCTGGAAAAAAGCCTCTGGCTATCCACACGATCAATGCCTCTCATCATCTTATACACCTCTATCAGGTTACATCTCATCCTCCGTCGCTCCAAGGAGAAAAGGCTAAGAGCACTCAACCTATGTTCATAAGACATGCTCTCCAATCTGAGCTGCTTCGATAGAATCCACATCCTTCCTGTCGTGAGGTGACCAGAATTAAACACAGTACTCCAATTGGGGTCTTACCAAGGTCTTATACAGCTGTAACATTACCTCACGACTCTTGAACTCAGTCCCATGGCTGATGAAGACTAACGCACCATGCATCTTCTTAACAACACTGTCAACCTGCGTAGCAGCTTTGAGTGTCCAATGGACACGGACCCCAAGACCTCACTGATCCTCCACTTTGCCAAGAGTCTTATCATTCATATTATATTACATTTGACCTACCGAAACGAACCACTTCACACTTATCACAAACCAGTTCTACATCCTGTCAATGTTGCGCTGTAACCTCTGACACGCCTCCACACGATCCGCAACACCCCCACCTTGTGTGTCATCCGAAAACTTACTGATCCACCACTCACCTTCCTAATCCAGGTCACTTTTTGAAGGATTTTTCCGTTCAAGGGTATTGATGTTTCTATTGCGTGTCGTGATACATTCACACAGTCTGCTCTCCAGTACGAATCTATAGACACTTGTCAATGCTTTAGATGTCTTGCCGAATATCCGAAAGCCCTTAGGGAAGGAAAGAGGCTGCCGTGTTTTCATCGTAATTCCACTGACATGCTGGTCCCTGGCAGGCTCTCCGAAACCAAAAAGGCGAGCAATGTAAAGATGCTCCAACTCTGATATTTCGATGCCTAGTTCGTGGATCTCTGGTTTCCTCCTGCTGAAGTCAATAATCAACTCTTGGTCTTTCAGTCATTGAGTAGAAGGTTATTGTTATGGCACCAGCCAGATTTTCAATCTGCCTCCGACGTGCCGATTCGTCATCATCTTTGATTCGGCCTCCAACAGTGATGTTGTCAGTAAACATGAATATGGCATCGGTGCCGTGCCCAGTCTAGGGTCATACGGGTATTGCAGGGGGCCACGTACACGGCCCTGTAGTGCACCTGTGCTGATGTTGAGGCAGGTGAATACAATGTGAGGATGTCCTGCACGCGATTTGATGGCGGCGATTTGATTTTTTCTTTGATTTTAGCAAAACAGCGTTCGAAAGCATTGCAGTGATGAATTGAAACGAGAAAGAATTCATATTTAAGCAACCAGCATAAAATAATAAAGTAATTGTCTTACATTTTCATGAAATTAAAACTTTGACGAAATCGAATCTGGATTGAACGGCTTGTCATATGAGGAGCGTTTCATGGCTCTGGGCTTGTATTGACTGAGAGCGTTTATCTAACAATGCATTAGCATCAATAGTGCTCTATTTTTTCACAATACTAACTGCCTTACTGCCCTTTCGTCTGGTCTTGTGGATAAGGTATCGGTCTAGTGATCTGAAGGTCACTGGTTCGAGCCTCAGCTGAGGCAGCGTGCTGTGTCCTTGAGCAAAGCTCAACAGCGCATTGCTCTGCGGCGACACCGGTGCCAAGCTGCCTGAGTCCTAGTGCCCTTCCCTTGGACAACGTCAGTGGCGTCATGGGCAACTGCCAGTCTCCTATGCAGCCCTACCTGGCCTGCACCATGGAAACTTTCCAAGGCGCAAATCCATGGTCTTTCGAGACCAATGGATGCCTAAAAAAACTGCAGTTTACACCACAAGAGCAGAATTGAAGGTCTCGACCGTGGCACAAGGATATGGAAGGATTATTCATTGTAGTTTCCATTACAATTTTGTTAACCAGTCAGGGTTGGTAACCATGAGATGAAGGCAGAGCCTGGAAGACGGGTGGACAACTCTTAGTCTGGCCTCTCCCCTTTGACTTGGGACGCTACCCAGAGCAAAAGCGCAAGGCCCGTGAACCTGAGGCACACGAACCTCCAAACCACGACAAAGTTGTGATTCGCTCGGGCGATTTTTCCGCATTCCTGGATATAATAGTTTGGTACTTCGTTTTCTCTTAAGAGGCTCTTTTTTAAATTGACCTTGCGTAATTCCTCCTCCACGTGTTTATAGCTGACTTTGGCGCACTGTCTACAGTTTATAACATGATCATCATCACACAAACTTCTAATTACACAGTTTACGCTACATTAACGCTGCACTGTTAGACTATAACTAACTCTCACCAATTCTCTCGCCACTTTATATCCCTTAGACTCATATAAGCTTATGTTTTTATGTTGAAATGGTTCTTCTCATTTCACCAGACCTGCTTTCAGTCCCTCTTAAGACTAGAAAAAGAAAGCAAACACCTGCTTTATAACTTCTTTCTCCGTCTTGACTTCTCCGCTTCCTGCAGAAGAAACTACATCTGCACCTTCTTACAATTGCTCTCGTATAGTGATCATTACTACGGCGGGTGGATCTGACTCAGTACAATCAAAATGCATTCAGATGTAGCAACGCCAACGAAATTAGAGGTAAATTGCCCTAATCCGTGCAAATTCAGTGTTGCATGGAATAGAATCTTCCCCTTTCTCAGAATGAGACCTTCGAGATCATTACCAGTGTGGATAACGTCAGGCACCTCAACTCTGTACAGATTCCGTAATCTACGGACTCGCTTCCAAGGATACTGCAACTCCATGGCACCGTAGCTTGATGTTGTGGAATAATAACAGTTCCTGAACCTGGTGGCTTCAGTCATGAGGTTCCTGTACCTTCTTCCCTGTGGCAAAAGGGAAAAGAGAGCATGTTCCGGGTGGTGGAGGCTCCCTGATGATAAGATACCGCGTTCCTGCGGCAACGTTTCCTATCGAAGTTCCCAATGGTGCTGAGTGACTCGGTCGTATCCATTGATGTTTCCATTCCGGGTGCTGCAGTCAGTCAATCGACTCTCCATTACAAGTCTATAGTCGCTTGTCAAAATTTTAGGTGCCACGTCCACACACTCCTCGGGATGCCGGACTTCCTTCTTAATTGCACGTTCGTGCTGGTCCCAGGAGAGGCTATCGGAGAACTTCGATCAGGAGTGGCTCATGAACCTCCGGCTTCCTCATACTGAAGTCAAAAATCAAATCCTTGGACTTGCAGTCACTGAGCAAGATGCTTTTGCTACGGCACCACTCAGACAAATTTACAACCTCCCTCCGACATGCTGATTCGTCACCACTTTTGATTCGGCCGTTTACAGTGGCGTTGTCAGCAAACTTGAATCTGGCATTCGTGCTGTGCCGACCCATACAGTCACAAGTGTAATGCAAGATTAGCAGTGGGCAAGGTACACAGCCCTGTGAAGCAGCAGCGCTGATGGAGATCGCGGAGGAGCTGCTTTGCAAATCGGAACCGACCGGACTCGATATATGAGCAGAGTTAGGTCGTTGGGAATATCGAGTCTGCTCCGCCATTTCGTCATGACAGATCCATTTGTCTCTCAGCCCCAATCTCCTGCCTTCTTCCTGTATCGCTTCATGCCCTGACCAATCTGGAATCTATCAACCTCTTCCTTTATTATATGTAAGGATGTGCCCTTCACAGCCGCCCGTGGCAAAGAATTCCTCAATTCCCGCTCTCCTGCTTCATTTCCGAGTTAAAAGTAAGCCCCTCTATTCTGAGTCTTGTGTCCTCTATCCTAGACTCTCACAGCACAGGTATCCGCCTCCCCAAATCTGCTCTATGAAGGCCTTTCGCCTTCATGGGGTCACCCTCAGTCTTCTGCATTGCGGGCAATACAAGCCCAGAGACATCAACCGCTCCTCATATGACAAGGCGTTTAATCCTGGAATAACTTTCGTCAACTTGCTTTGAGCCCTCTCCAGTGTCAGCACATCCTTTATAAGATAAGGGCTCCAAGACTATTTACAATACTCCAAGTGAGGCCTCACCAGTGTTTTATAAAGCCGCAACATTACATCCTTACATTTATATTCCGGTCCCCTTGAAGTGAATGATGTCATCGCATTTGCCTTCCTCACCAGCGACTCAACTTGAAAAATGATAGTTCGGGAAACCTGCAGAATGTCTCCCAAGACCCTTTACAACTCCGCTGTTTAAAATTTCTCTTCGTCCTCTTACTTCTTCTACCGAAGTGCAGGACTGTGCACCTCCTGACTATTGAAGTTCTTCTATAGCGTCTCTACTTCCTCAAAACTAACTGCTTTTCGTATCGTCCGCAAACCTTGCAACAAAGCCATCAATTCCGTCACCCAAGACATTGACATGTAAGGTCAAAAAGAAGCGATCGCAACACAGTCCCATGTAGGACACTTGGCAACGGCAAACAAGCAGAGAAAGCTCCCTTTACCCCTACTCATTGCCTTCCGCCAATCACCATTTCTATAACCATCTGGTATCTTTCCGGTAATACCATGAGCCCTTAGCTTGTTAACCAGACTCGTGTGATTCACCTTCCAAAATCCCTTCAGTAAATCCAAGTGCACAACATTTGTTGGAGTATTGGAGTATAAAAATATTATGGAGTATAAAACTTGTATCGTTCGCTATGTAACTAGTCAGTCTGCTATGCATGTACCCAATTTATTAGAATGAAGTCTTAGGAATGTAGAAGACAATAGCAAGTTAATGAGAGGTAGCTAAAGAAATATAGATCAGAACATTGCTCAGTTCTGAGTTTATTATCTGCTGTGCATGTACCCAAGATGAAATGCTAGGAATGTATAAGACAATGGTGCGTTAATATATGTTAATGAGAGGTAGCTAAGAGAGGTAGTCAGCTTTGAAGTTTGCTATTTGCTATGCATGTATCCAATTGAATGGAGAAGACAATGGTGTGGTAATGAGAGGTAGCAAAGATATGTTTTGCTTTGAAATTGTTTGCTGTGTAACCAAAACTATGTAGTCAGCCTTGATGTAGATTATGCAGTTTGAACTTGCTATTTGCTATGCATGTACCCATTTTAGTAGGAGAATGAAATCTTAAGAATGTAGAAGATGGTGTATTGGTGAGAGACAGCTGGGAGATGTGGATTGGAACATGATTAAGTCAATGGGACGTACGTGTGAAACTGGACCAGGATTTTGCCATAAAAAATGCCGTGCCCGAGAATCGGTGGGCAATCAGCGACTAGCTCAATGACTGTCTCAGCTTTGATTTGCAAATTCTTGAAGAATCTTCTGCGTCACAACACATTCACCGATTCTCCTTTGCCTATCCGGCCTGTTATTTCTTCAAATAATTCCAACAGATTTGTCAGGCATGATATTTTCCTGAGGAATCAATGCTGACTACGGGTTATCTCACCGTGAAACTCCTAGTATCCCTAAGCCACATTCTTCGCAATTGATCTCAGTCTCTTCCCAACCACTGAGGTCAGACTAAGTGGCCTATAATTTCCATTCTTCTTGAAGAATGAGGTGATGTTTGATATTTTCTCTTCCACCATTCCAGGATCTAGTGATTTTTGAAAGATCAATACTAATGTATCCACAATCTCTTCAGACTCCTCTTTCAGAACCCTGGGCTGTACATTATCTGGTCCAGGTAACGTCTCTGCCTTCAGACCTTTCAGTTTCCCAAGAAGCTTCTCCCGATTAATGGCAACTTCATACATTTCCGACCCCTGGCACTCTCAAACGTCTGGTACGCTGCTAATGTCTATCACAGTGAAGACATGCAAAATACGTATTGAGTTCATCTGCCATGTGCTTTTCTCCCATTACTACCTCTCTCGCATCGTTTTCCAGCGGTCAGATCGCGCATCTCTTTTAAACTTTATGAATCTGAAGAATCATTTAGAGGTGGTTGGCATCTGTCTCTCTGGAAGGACAATGGGTGATGATGATCATCATCACAAGCCTGGGTGGAAGGTATGGAGATCCTGAGATGCCCAGTCTTCAAGATTCCCCTCTCGGCCTCACCGTGTAGGAAAGATTATGAAGCAATAGGTTTGGGGCAGCTTGGCAGCATGAGCTGCCTGAAGGATGTTCAAGTACATCCATCTAGCTCCACTCCGGATTTCCTCTCTGGATCTACTCCCGTAGCGTTCATCTCTCCCGAGGTTGCCCAGAAGGCAGTGGGGCTATTTACCCATACTGGGGATATGGTTCACAACGACCAGGGCGTGTCTACAAAGGGTGGTTCTGCGTGGTATGTGTACAGCGGCCAGACCTTGCACACCCAGTTCTCTTTAGTTCCGCCAGTCCGAGGCAGAAAGTGAAAGCGACAAGCTCTACCACATTAGACGCATCACAGCAACTATTTTGACACCAAAACATATGGTATCCTCATTAATACTATTGGTTTGCTTACTTTCGTACTGCATCTGTTTCATCTTAATGACGTTTTGTTGCCTTCTGACGGTTTAAGTAACTTCCCAATCCTCTAACTCCCCATTATATTTTGCTCTATTAGCTGGCTTCACTTTGGGTTTTGTTTTGGCATTGAGGTCTTTTGTTATCCACGGTTGAGTAGGCTCGCCATTAGAATACTTCTTCACCTTTGGTAGGTATATGTACAGTGCCTTCCAAATTGCTTTCAGGAATTCCAGCCGTGATGCTTTGCCGTCATCCGTGCCAGTGTTCTTTTCCAATCACTTTTTGTCAAATTCTTCCTCATGGATTTGTAATTCCCTTCACTGGAATACTGACACATCCAACTTTAGCTTGTCCTTCGCAAACTTCACTGTGAATTGTATCATATTATGATCATTTTTCCCGAAGAGTTCTTCCACCTTACGTGCTCTAATCTTTTACCGTTCATTTCACAATGGCCAATCCAAAATAGCTGGATTCTGGGCTAATGGGCTCCTACATGAGCAGCTCTAAAAAGCCATCTTCCAGGTATTCTAGAAGTACACACTTTTGGGATCTAACATCAATATCATTCCCACGACCTACCTGCATGACTATTGTAGCATTTCCCATTACACCTGTATTTTCTATGTCCTGCTGTAACTTGTTGACTTCATCCATTCCATTGTTGGAGGTCTGTATATAACTTGCATCAAGGTCTTTTTATCCTTGCCGTTCCTTAACTCTGTTCACAACGTTACAATACCTTTCTACCCTATGCCTCCTCTTTTTAATGATGTGATTTCAATTTTTACCAATAGCGCCACACCACACCCTCTGCCTGTCCTTTAGATAAAATAAGTATCCCTGGACGTTAAGCTCCCAGCTCTCAGCTTCTTTGACTCATGATTTAGTGATGCCCACCAGGTCATACCTGCCAATCTGAAACTGTGCTGCAGGTGTATCGGCCTTATTCCGCATACTGCGTGCTTACAAACAAATCACCTTCAGTCCTGTATTCACCCTTTTCTATTTTGTCGCCTTTTGCATTGTAACTTATCATGTTGACTGTAATTTTGCCCTACTATCAGTCTCCCCTTGCTTGGAGTCTCACTAGACACTGGCTCTGTTCGTAAACCTGATGCTCAGCAGTATCACTCCGCTTCTCATCCCCCTACGAATTGGATTACTTCATTTAAAAAAATAGCTTAAATGTACTTCATTATGAATCGTAAAGCCTTGCACTTACTGTTACAAATTATGCTTATTTGAAAGTGATAATAAAGTTAAAAGCACTGTGCCAATTAGGTTTCCGTGCAGACATCTTAAATGTTGTGTCATCGAGAAGGAATTTGCGACTTTCTCCTTCGGAAGCTTGACGAAAAGAATAAAGGGAATATATCCTATAGTGATATACTCGATTAAAGATGTCCGTTGCGGGGTGACTCAATGATAGAAATAGCTTACGTTAATTGTTTGTTCACAGGGCTGTCTCTGATGTGACTAATAAGCTGGTAACCTTTCCCTAGACAGTACTGTATCCCTTATAAAAGCTTTCAAATCAATCTGTAGTTTTCGGCAGCAGGAGCATTATAACCTGATCGTCACCTCACACGGAAAATGGAATATCCTGCAATTTACTACATACAGAGTGTTTATTACCCTGTACTGACTGCGATTGGTATCCCCAGTAAGTAACTGGAGTATGTATGCGACTACTTCCTCCTCTATCTGCTGCTCTGCATTTTTTTTTCGCCGGAAAACCATTACGCACAGTGCTGTGTGCCGAGGACTGTCGACCTGATCAGGTTTGAAGCATATGCTTTCTCTCTCTGGTCGTACACTTCGTTCCTTGTTGCTGGTTTCTTTCTCAGCTGGAACAACTAAGATAGCACTAATATGGATCTTGCTTCAGCATTTTACCTTGCCCGACCTTCCAAAACATTCTCTTTTTTTATCGTTCTAAGTCTGATTTGGCATCAATGCCCAAAGGTGAAACTTTACAACAACAATATAAAAGGTTACCGTCACCATAACATGTTCAGGGAGCTTTCCCTTTCATCCAAGACACACAGAACTGTTCAGCGCAGAAACAAGATATTCGATATATCTAGTCCTTCCTGAGACTATTTGAACTGCTTACTCCCTGAGCCCTGAACTCGGACCACAGTTATTTAATACCATCCTGCAACAAAAGAGCTCGTTTTCAATATAATTGTCCAAGCATTTTTCCATTGGAACATTAACCAAAAAATATATAAATCTCCCGTTTAACGTTTTCGACGTTTTTTTCAGACTTCAGTTTTAACTATGCGGGTTCCTGTTCTCACCTGTGTTACGTCAGAAGAAACAGTCCATCTGGGTCCATTACATTTATTCTGTCAACGCTGCCTTCAGCTTTGTCAGTTACGATGATGGACCTTGTGCGTTTGTAACTAACTCTCATTTTCTTCCTTGCAGTTAATTTGTTGGCTATTGTTATCCTGTGTCGTGGAAAATGCGGACTCTCCAAATGCATCACCCGTTACCTGGTGGCGATGGCATCAGCTGATTTACTGGGTGTTATCATTGGCATTGTATTCGAGCGGATCAACAATATTTATGTATTTGCGAGACTTTTGCTCATCACTCCAATGTGCGCGGCGACACTTGTGTTTCGGCTCGCACTGATGGACTGTTCTGTCTGGCTGACGGTGGCTTTCACTTTTGATCGATGTGTTGCAATTTGCAGCCAAAAGTTGCGGAAACGATTTTGCACCGAGAGGACGGCGATGATAGTGGTAGCGATTGTGGGCATAGGGAGTTGCTTAAGGTGTGTTCCATTTTACTTTTCAGTAGATCCTTTCATGATTATTGACAACGTTCCATGGCGCTGTATTGGCAGGGCAGATTACTTCACTTCACCGGTGTGGAAAGCTTACCAGTTGTTTAATAGCATCATCACCCCTTTATTGCCAATCGGTTTAATTCTATTGTTCAATGCTTTAACAGTCAGACATATTATCGCGGCAAACAGAGTCCGCCGGGGACTCCGGGGCAGCAATGACGATAAGAAGGATTCAGAGGTGGAGAACCGGAGAAAGTCAATGATTTTGCTGTTCGCTCTATCAGCCAATTTTATTTTATTGTGGCTTCTCTTCATAGTCTCTACTATGATCTGGCAAGCTCAGAATTATTTTTACACAGACAGATATCTTAGTTCTCTATCGTTTATTCTGCAAGAGTGTGGGTTCATGTTGCAATTTCTCTGCACCTGCACCAACACGTGTATCTACACACTGTCCCTGAAGAAATTCAGGGAAGAGATGAAGAACGGAGTGAAACAACTGGTCACATTAAATGGCCGACTTTGTAGATAAACCGTAAGTCCAATTCTCCGTTTTTTTATGAGATCACATCAATTTTCGGAATCATCAGTCGGTCCGATAAATGCACCATAAATCAGCGAAGCCAGGTGCGTGAAGCATAGAAGCCTGTTTTTCCAGGAAAAACAAGAAAGTTAATTTAGTTATAAGTCCCAAGGAGTGAAGTGTTGTTGATATGATTTCTACAGTGGCAGAATTATACTTCAGATCAATGGATTAATACCGGAGGTTTGACCAAAGAAGCAGGGGATGCTGCTGTGATTCTTACACTGGTAGAATTCTGTTATAATTGACCGGATATTTGGACCACTGACAACGCGTCTACATCCTCTTTGACTAACGGTGAAATTTACCTTGAATATTACAATCCTATGTCAGATAGTTTACGAATTTAACTAACGAATGTTCTTGAAGTGAAACCTCTGGTCACATTGAATGGCCAGATCAATTGTAGATAAAATATAAGTTGAACTGCATGTTTTGTGCTGAAGTCAAATAAATCTTTTCAATCCTCAGCAGATCTGATAAATGCACCATAAATCAGCGAAGCCAGGTGCGTGAAGCTTAGAAGCCTGTTTTTCCAGGAAAAACAAGAAAGTTATTTTAGTTATATGTCCCAACGCGTAAAGTGTTGCTGATATGATTTCTACAGTGGCAGAATTATACTTCAGATCAATGGATTAATACCGGAGGTTTGACCAAAGAAGCAGGGGATGCTGTTGTGATTCTTACACTGGTAGAATTCTGTTATAATTGACCGGATTTTTGGTCCACTGATAACGCGTCTACAGCCTCTGTGACTAACGGTGAAATTAACCTTGAATATTACAATCCTGTGTTAGATAAAGAGAGTTTACGAATTTAACTAACGAATGTTCTTTGAGGAAACATGTTGTCCCTTGCCAAATGGAAGTATGAAACCTGTAGCAAATGAAATCCTCCTCTGACACGTCTGTTGTCCTACCTTGCTGTCTTCATAGAAAGAATCGGTTTCAAAAATGCAACGGCGATGTGCCCTCACAATATGCCATCGTCATATGTTTCGGGTAATGCAATGATTTATCGAATCCTTATCGTTTCACTATACGAGTTTAGGCGCGTCAAATGCAAGCTATATCTCCATAATCATAATCAAATGTGGAGGCATCTCCGCGACTTTATAACATGTACGTTTGTTTCCCTTGTTTATGGCATATTTTTCGTTATATTTCCTTCAAAACAACATGTTTTTAATTAACGGCTTATCACCGAATCTATCAATCGATTAAGGTCACTGAGATTCGTACCGAGCTGATTCTGAAATTTTCAGGACGATTGTCTTCTTTGGAATGTTTTAACATGGAAAGCTGTGTCGAAGACCTGGGACCTGAAGACGGGTCTTCAACCAGAGCAGTTAATTCCCTCTTCCTCTCCCTCTCTCTTTCTTCACAGTTGTTTCCTCACCTTCTGTTTTGTCTGGGGGGGGGAGTTCTTTTCGTTTTCGTTTCTGTTTCAGATTCCACTTTCTACAGGTTCACTCTGTTAGATTGTGTTGGCTGGGAGACAAACTAACTTTGTTTATTTCAGAGGAGTTTCCCTTCAATATCATGTCGAGAAACGTTCTTCAGCAGTGTGACCAATCTTAAATTTCCACGGCTTCCCTGATAAAAATGCATGAATGTACATTATGTGTTTTTAGGATAATATAGCAGTTATATGTGTCTCCGCACAACTCCAGGAAGTTACGTATCAGTGACACCTCACAATTCAGACAAATCCCACAATTCAAAGATACAGATTATTTAAAGATCAGGCCCTTCTGGCCCTACAAACTGCACCGGCCAGAAATCCACCAATTTAAACGTCATCATGGGGTAATTTACCTGTTACCCTACTAACCGTTCGGGCTTTGGAATGTGGGCGGATACCCAGACATACAAGGAGACTTACAAAGGAGGTAGGAACTGAACTCTGAATTCCGACGACACGTACTTTGATGACAACTTTTACTCCGCTCTTCGTTGCACTGAGGTTCAGTGTGTTGGATTCCTCCGGCTGCTGCGGGTTCCGTGTTTGCAGGCTCCAGGAAGTCTACTCCGCTCTGTTGAACTCAGACGGATGCCGTGGGCCAGCTCCAGCTGCTCCGAGCTTCATGCCTGAACCCCACTTTCGTTCTACATGCCATTTTTGCACGATTTGCTTTCTCCCTCTCCCTCTCCCTCTCCCTCTCCCCACACTGAGAGTTCTTTTAGGTTTCTTGTTTAGTGTCTCTCCGTAAGGAGACGAACCTCAAGGTTGTATAATACATACATACTTTGATAATAAATGTACTTTCAATTTTGATCGTTGAACTCTGACCTTTGACCTATTCAGTATATCACTCTCAGAAGAACACTACCTTTTCAGTGCTGCTAAGGAAGTTAGCCTGAAATCCGATCTGGAAATTTAGAAGCAGGATTGGAAGCAATGAATGATTAGGGAAAGTCAGCAGGGTTTTGTCCATGAGAAGTCCTCTCTTAGTAACTTGACAGAATATTTCAATTAGGACAATAAGCGTATAGACCACGGCAATGCAAACATAAACAGCTGGAAGAACTCAGGGCGTCGAACAACATCTTTATAAAGAAATCAATTGCCAGTGAATTTGTGTGAAAATTGAATTGAGTTTGTGTAAAAATCTTGCGCCAGGACTCAATCAGAGACCAGTGACCAGTGATGTACCTCCAGGATCAGTGTTGGAACGCTTGATAATTCTCCTCTATATTATGACTTAGATAGGAATGTGGGATTCGTAAGTTTCCTGAGGAATGGAAAACTGCAAACGTTATTCCAGTCTTTACGATGGGACGGAAAATCATTGGCCAGTTAGCAGGACATCAGTAGCTAGTGAGATATTGGTGCCCATTATTCATAACCTGTTTGGGGGTGCGTGATAAAACAGGCCGAAATGCCGATGGTTTCCTTAAGCTGAATTTTTTTCTGCTGGAATGCTTGAGGAAACAGCATGCATGTTAGACAAAGGAGAATCAGTGTCCCCTGCTTGCTTGCATTTTAACGTGGCGTTTGGCGAGGTGCGGCACGTGAGGTTGCTAAACTTGGAATTACAGAAAAGATACTAGTCAGGTTTGAATATTGGTTGATTGGCCAGAGGCACAGAGTGCTGGTTGGTTCTCGGTCATTAGTAATGTGGCACAGGGTTCGGTGTTGGGGCCGCTTCTTTTTACAATATAATGATTATATGATTGTTATGCCTTTGTGAACAGATTTCCGGGATTGGAAAGGACTTTGGAGTTAAAGGTAGTTCTGAGGAAGCAGGGAGTCTACAGAAGGACTTACACGTTTTGGGAGAATGCACAAAGAAGAGGAAAATGAAATATACTGTAGGCATGAACATAGTCATGCACCTGAGCGGAAGAAATAAAGGCATAGGCAGTTTTCTAAATAGGGAGCAAATCCAGAAATCAGATGTGAAAATGGACCCGAGTTTTCTTGAAGGATTTCCTGAAGCTTAATTTAAAAATTAAGTCGTTGGTCTCCAAGGCAAATGCAATGTTAGCTATCTTTTCGAGAGAACTAGGATATGGAAGCAATGTGTAATGTTCAGCTTTATCAATCATTGGTCAGTCCGCGCTTGGACTATTGGAAACAGTTTTGTTGCGCTTCTCTAAGAAAGGGAGTGCTGACATTGCAGAGGGTTCAGAGGAGGCTCGCGAGAATGATTTCGGGTACGAAAAGATCAGAACGAGAGTTTGATAGCTGTGGGCCAGTGCTCGTCTGAGTTTATAAGAACGAAGCGGATCTCATTGAAAGCTGTCGAATATCAAAAGGCCTAGGTCGAGAGTAGGTAGTGAGGGGGTTTTCTATAGTACAGGAGTTCAGGGCCTGAGTGCATAGCCTCAGAACTTGAGTCCATCCAGTTAGGACGAGGAATGAGAAGGAATTTCTTTAGGTACAGGGTGGCAAAGCTGTGGAATTCACTGGTACAGATGGCTGGGGAGGCCGAAATTATTGTGGATATTTGAAAGTTAGGGCGATAGGTTCTTGACTCGTCAGGGCGTCAAAGATTACGGGAAGAAGAAAGGAGAATGAGGTTGAGGAAGGGCAGTAAAACAACCATAATGGAATGGGGGAGCAGACTTGATAAACCAAACGGCCTGGTTCTGCTCCTATCTTTATAAACTTATCTGTGTTTTTAAAAAGCGGTGCCATCCTTAAAATAGTGGGCGCAATTGTTAGTGGCCAAAATATGATATCAAACAGCGATGGTATGTGGAATGTAATACTTATGTTTGAAGTGATGGATTGCGGGAGAGTAAATAAGGCCAGGCATCTACTGTACGTGCTAGGGCCCCGTGGAGAACTAACGAACACAGACACCTTGGAGTATCACAGTAATTCTTCGAAAGTGGCATCACAGATCGGAAGGGTGCTAAGCAAGGCGCATGAGATGTCTCCGATTTTTATTTATTTGTTTGTTTGTCTGTTATTGGGATATTGTGTGGAATTGGCCCTTCTGGCCCTTCGTGCGGCGCCGCCCAGCAACCCCCGATTCTACCCTAACCTAATCACGGAACAATTTACAATGACACTACAGTCAACCAACCACCGCATCTTTGGACTGTAGGAGGAAACTGGAGCACCCGGAGGAAACTCCCGAGGTCATGCAGAGAATGTGCAAGCTCCTGACAGAGAGCGGCGTGAATTGAACCCAGGTTGTTGGTACTGTAAAGCGTTCTGGAACCCACTTCGTTACGGTGTCACATTTCATCGGTCGTGGCACAGGATAAGAGACAGGATGTGACATCATAACTTTATAAAACATTGCCTGGACCGTGACACAGCTGGAGCACTGTTTGCAGTTATGATCACCGCAAAACAAAGAGCTCTACACGTGTGCGAAGAACAAGAGTCTGACAGAGTGAGGGTTAAACTGATAAGTAGAAAAGGAAACGGCTGTCTGGAGTCGGAGGAGGAAGGGCGGTTCTTAATCATGTAACGAAAATATTTTAAAACTTATGCCTGCTCTTTCCTGATAGAGGAGCAAAATCTATTCGCAAATAAATGAGGCACTTCACCCGTGTTATAGGCTCTAAAGCGCAGTGTTATTTAAATAATGAATAAAATGCGGTAAAAATGAAGATACTTAACGAAGTGGAGAACGAAACAAAACTGTACTTAAAATTCATTGATGAATTGATCCACTATAATCCACTTAATGCCGGAGGGAAACAATCGTGTGAGACAACATTTTATCCAAATACTTTCAAAGATCTAACAACTTTTATCCAAGTAACTTTCCAACCACTAATGGTTACCAGCCCGCACCTTATTGTCTCTAGCGACAGGCAGCCTGGGCACATAACGTAGACACAGTGACAGCTGATCTATAAAGAGACAAAGAAAAGGAATAACACTTATGGCCAACCGATTATCTATTGCTATTCCTGATCAGAAAAAAAACTATTCTCTCACCAGCACCTAATCGCAACATGTCCGCCTCCAGGCTATAGACCAGTACTGACAATAGACAATAGGTGCAGGAGAAGGCCATTCTGCCCTTCGAGCCAGCACCGCCATTCAATCCGATCATGGCTGATCATCCACAATCAGTACCCCGTTCCTGCCTTCTCCCCATATCCCTTGACTCCACTATCTTTAAGAGTTCTATCTATCTCTTTCTCGAAAGCATCCAGAGAATTGGCCTCCACTGCCTTTTGAAGCAGAGCAGTCCGTAGATCCATAACTCTCTGGGTGAAAAAGTTTTTCCTGAACTCCGTTCTAAATAGCCTACCCCTTATTCTTAAACTGTGGCCTCTGGTTATGGACTCCACCAACATCGGGAACTTGTTTCCTGCCTCTAGGGTGTCCAATCCCTTAATAAGCTTATACGTTTCAATCAGATCCCCTCTCATCCTTCTAAATTCCAGTGTATACAAGCCCAGTCACTCCAATCTTTCAACATGTGCTCTCAAAATATGGCTGTAGACCAGTTCCCTTGTAATTTCCCAAAATATTCTCACATCCGCTGCTAACATCATTTGTCTTGCCTGTACATTAGGGCACTACCAAAGACGAGTCAAATTTAAACCTTTCTTTTCAAATTACTATCGTGACTGGGACCTTGGCGGTTGTGCAGACAGAGTAAAACAGACTGATACACTTGGTCGTATTGAAGTTAAGAAAGATGTTGTACTGGAGTTTTGAACAAAACGTTGCAGTGGATTATTCTCCGGGTCCAGTCGGGGCAGTGCTTAGATGACAGAATAGGAACAACATGGGAACAGGCCCTCTGTTCCACAATGTTATGCTGAACCAATTATATTGTCCTGTGTTTCTACAGGACACACCGGAAGAGGTTACGGCACCCATGGGCAATCACCTTTTCGGGCTGACTGGCCACAGGAATAGCAAAAGATAATTGTTTGGAGCAAATGTTCTTCCCTTTTTCAAGAAAGGGAGTAGAGATAACCGTGGAAATTATAGACAAGAGGGTCTTTCTTCAAAGCTGGGAAAGTTACCAGGCACAGTTGGTTCCTCTACTGATAATCTGCTGCACTGTAGATTGTTATTTCATGAACAAAGTCGTCGGAAAGACATTAAAGCTAGTGTTTTATTCAAGAAATCCGTGTAGAAGGCGTCATATTGAGACTCTCTTGAAGGAAGAGGCTTCCCGACTCGAAATTTCTGACCAATTTCAACGGATGCTGCCCGACCTGCTGAATTCATCCGGCTTTTTTGTACGTCTCAATATTTCTTCACATTTCTCGATGCTAAGTATCAAAGGGAACAGCAGGAAGATCTTGTTGTTGCAATGAATTTACAGTTATTGCTTTGAATTACATGTAGCTTTCACATATCTACGTCTTCGCATTCATACACCGGACACTCAAAACGACTGTTAATCGGTATTGTCTGGTTTGCAATTAACTCCACTCCACAGCTTCATGAAAACTGTTGTTCAAGGCTGCAGTTTAAATTCAATCTACGACCCATGTTCATGTCTGAAGATCGGCTGCTGGTAAAATCCATATATGCTATACACCCTAACTCCAGATATACGGTAATAAAGATCATTTCGAAGTATGAAGATGTTTTTACTATGTTCTTCGGTGAGATGAAGCATGTAGGGCAACGAATACGCCAGTCTGTCTCTGTCACCTGAAGAAATCGCAGCGTAATTGGTCAAAAACAGCTCGCCAACAAGGCCGGTAACTAAAATACTCAAACGGAAATCTAGGTACTAACACCGCGGCTGACAGGAATATCAAAATATAGAACGAATACCGCTGGTCTTCAGCGTCACTCGACTCGATAGTTCACTTTCTCAGGCAAGGCTGAATTCAACCAGGCAGCCTAACGGTGCAGGGCTTTGCTCAAGTCTCGACAAGCGCTCCAACGAAACGAAGGGATTTCAATACCGCCATAATGAAATAATAATTAGCAGACACGTGCATATTCACGAGCGCAATTGCCGAATCTGCTGCGCTGCCGAGTCCGTGGTTGTGACACGGTGACACAGTGCAATTAGAGACATTGGTAAAGAATGCTGGTGGGATGCTTCCATTCATTCTTTCTGAGCTTTGAGCAGAAGACTCAAGAAGTCAAACTGCAGATGATAAACACGTGGGCATGCCGTACTTGGATTACTGTGTGCTGTTCTAGTCACCACTTTATAGGAAGGATGTGCTGTATTGGTACTTTGCAATGGAACTGTGGACCTTAGTGTTAGGGTTGACGGTAGGGTTGGGGGATCTATATATGAGGCTGGGTTGAGGAGGTACCTGTCATGAGCTATGTGGGGCAGTGTCCAATAGTTGGATATACCGTTTCCCATCGAGCCCTCCTACACTGCGGGGATCCCAGTCAAGATGTGGAAAGTTAAAATCACCAACTGTTTAGAGCCTTTGGTCTCTTGTAACAGTTTCGCTGCTAAATAGCTCCTCTAAATCGCGTCGTCTGCTGTCTGGTCCAGAATACACTCTGTTCCACGCAGAAAGCTGCAATAGACGAGCTTTCCCCTCTGTCCTGCCTGAGAATTGCCAAGACGTTTTCCCTGACTCGTAACGCCACTCCTCTCCCTCTAAACACTCACGAAAAAATCACCTCTGAAACAGTAGATCCGGAGCTTTGCACTGCCAATCCTGACCCTCTTGCACCCAAGTCTCGCAATAATATTAATATCGTATTTCCACATGTTGGTCCAAGCCCTAAGCTCATCCTCCTTTCCTGTAACACTCCCTGCTATATTCTACCTTGAGATTTATCTTCTTACAGGCATCCAGAGGAAAATAACGAAAAAAACTATAGGATTAATGAAACAGTATGCATAAACAAGGAACGATAAACAACTAATGTACAAAAGAAGATAAATTGTAAAAGTAAGTAATACCGAAACGATGTAAGGACAACTTAGGCTCGGGTCATACTTTGCCCTGACCTTTTTCATCCTTCGGCTTTTCTTCAAAACTTTCCAGGATCTCAGGTCGATATTTCCTCTGCGCCTGCTGTACGTTCAGAGTCAGTAAGATCGGTCTGCACTATTTGACTTTGCCTTCTACCTGTCCCGATGAGGGGCATTGCAGGAAGACAGGGTGATAAAGAGGGCATTTGGCACGGCACCGACTACATGCGTTGGGCATTGTATTGTTTCTGCACAACACGCTCCTCAGGCTGATTATGGAACATTGTGCCCAGCACTGGTCACCCTACTGTGGGAAATATGCCATTATACGGGGAAGTGTGCCGAGGGGTTTAATACGATGTGCCCAGAACAGCGCTACCAAGAGAGGTTGAGAACGTCTAGTCCAAATAATATTCCTTTCTCACACTATTTATTATTTTGTAATTGAACGTAATTTTGTGACTTTGCGCTGCAATGCTACCACGAAACATGACATCTCTCGTCAGTGATAATATACATGATTCTGAAGTCTGGAGTTGGGCATATTTTTTCATTGCATCATATGCGACTGGGAAGTTACATAACAGAGGTGCATAGAATCATGAGAACTATTAATAGGGCGTCGAGCACCCGGCTTTTTTTCAAGTTGGGAACCAAGAAGTAGAGAGCATGAGAACGTTGGGGTGGGGGAGTGCAACCGTCTAACCAGTACTCACCACCGTCTGTGTGAAAAGCTGTCAGCAAGGGTAATGGGAACAGATACGGGAATAACGTTTAAGAAGCATTCCATGGACACAAGAAGAAATGCTTTGCATGTCTCTATCGAGATGCTTCGATAGTTAGATGGTTAGGCGGGTATGACCATTTTAATTTGGGATCATGGACGTCACAGATGTAATGTGGAGAAGTGCCCGCTCTTGCTCTTTATGTTTCCCTATTGATACAATATCTGTGTACGATAATAAAAGGCAACAACTTGTCTTTTCTCAGAGCGAGCTTTCCTCCCCAGTGCTGAGATAGGCAGACTTTTGTTTAACTCAGGACAACGTCAGGGATATTTCATGCAAACAAGTTGTGATTAGTTACAGGGATGTCGGGAGTAGGGGGTCAGTTTACAGTCAGATGGGCCGCAATCAGAGTAAGCGTAAAATTACAGCGGAGTCGCCACTTTTGTCCCAGATTGTCGTTTGAAGTGATTTCTCAACCTTTTACTTCAAAGTTTTACTTCAAACTTGACAGGCAAAATCCCTGAGAGCCCTCCTGGCGTTTGTAATGGACCTGCTGATCTCCCAAAAACATGAGGTTATAGAGTTGGATTAATAGCGCTTGCAACAATATTCCCTTTTCTGGAAGAATGCCGCTCCTAGTTTCCGTCTGCCGGTGCCGTCACAATTTTCATTCTTCGCAGTTTCCCAATTAATTCACCGAACTTCTCGAAATCTGGCACCGCGGGGTATTCGCTTGCCTGACGTAATCAGTTAGTTAAATAATTTTTAAAATGTATTTTTAAATCTGTTACAATCTCTCGTCACCGAGGAGATCTCTCGATGGTACAAAAAGCCCAGGAATATCCGCGCTCATCACTTCTTCCCGAGAGATCGCCTGTCGCGCAGGGACAGGTCGCTGTGCAGAGGAAATGTCTGATATGTTGGATAGGTACCTCAGTGTGGAAAAAGTATTGTATGTATTCATTGTCGTCATTGGAGTACCTGGTAAGTGAGCAGAGCAATTCCTGGTAGGTAGGACGACAGTACACAGTTAAAGGATCTTAACAGATGCTGAGCAGTGGGTCCTTGGGTTCCAACTTCATATCTCCTTGAAAGTGGCTACACGAGGCGATAAGGTGGTAAAGAAGGCTTATGGAATGTTGCTTTTATTAGTCGAGTCGCTGAGTTCAAAAGTCAAGGGGTTATGTTGCACTTAATACAACTCTGGCCATAACACATCTGCATATAGTTCTGGTCGCCCCACGGCAGGAAGTATGTTGAGGCTTTCGAGAGGATGCAGAAGAGAATTGCCAGGTTGCTGTCTGGTTTGGAGGGCATGGGCTATCAGGAGAGGCTGGATAAATTGCGTCGTTTAATCTGCAGTGCTGGAAGCTGGGACGACATCTGATGGAGGTTTATAAGATTATGAAAAGTAAACTGGAAGTATCTGTTTCCCAGAGTAGAAATGAGAAATACCAGAGCACATTCACTGAAGGTGAGAGGGTGTACGTCGGTGTGAGGTGTCGGTTTTTCAGTCAGATGGTGGTAGATGCCTGGAATGCGTGGCCTGGTATGGTGGTAGCGGCAAGGACATTAAGCGCTTTTCCGAGACATTTGATGTGCACATGAATGTGAGGCAGATGGAGTGATGTGGACTTTGTATGTGTAGGAAGGATTAGTGTTTGTGTGTTTTTGATTTGCTTGTTAGCTGTTTCAGCACAACGTTGTCCCTCTGCAGTACTCCTCTGTGTTTTATATGTTCACGCTTGGCGAATGTGTTCACGAATCTCCAGTGTCTGCTCTCCTCTCACTCTCTCCAGTGAATTTCGTGGCGCTTGTGATCCTGTCCAGGGGAAAGTGCGGCCTCTCCACCTGCACTACCCGCTACCTGGTGGCCATGGCAGCGGCGGATCTACTGGTTATTGTCACTGCCGTCGTTTTCTATCGGATCAATTATCACTACATTCAGGGGAGCTTCCTGGACATCACCCCTGTGTGCAGAGTTACCACCGTGCTGGAATACACGGGCACAGACTGCTCTGTCTGGTTCACCGTCGCTTTCACGTTTGATCGATTTGTCGCTATTTGTTGCCAGAAGCTGAAGACTACATACTGCACCGGGAAAAATGCGGTCGTGATTCTAACAACAACCGGCATTGTGTTTTGTCTGAAAAACATTCCCCGCTACTTCACAAGGGAAGCCACGGAGATTGTCGATAATGTACCGTGGTTCTGTCGAGTGAAAGACAGTTATTTCACTGACCCCGTGTGGGTGGGATATGACTGGTTCGATACGGTTTTAACTCCGTTGCCTCCTATCGCTATAATTCTGCTGCTCAACGCTCTGACAGTCAGGTACATTTTAGTAGCCAGTCGTGTCCGTCAGCGGCTGAGGGGACAGAGCAAAGAGGAGAACCGCAGTGACCCAGAGATGCAGAGCAGGAGGAGGTCTGCGGTTTTACTCTTCGCCATCTCCGGCAGTTTCATCCTCCTGTGGATGACGCCGGCTGTCTACTACATCTATTATCAGAGCGCAGGAATTGGATTGGGGCTGAATGATTCTCTCTGGTTACTCGTCCACGTCGCCTTTTTGCTGAGAAATTTCAGCTCCTGTACGAACACATTTATTTACGCGGTGACTCAGTCAAAGTTCAGGGATCAGCTGAAGAGCGCGGTGGAATATCCGGTCACCTTCGTGTTTCAATTCATTAATAAAGCCGTGCGCTGAAATCAACCACACAGGCGGCCACAGTGTCTCCGAACCAAGCCACAACACTTCATATTCACCGCCTGATCTGCCAGGTGCACCGCCAGTTGTGTACAGGACGGAGACAGGAGACTGACACGCGAGGTGTGGAGACAAGTGATGAATTATAGATCTGAGGGGGAGTGGTGAGAGTGGGAACCGATTCGGTGACAGGAAAGACAGAGAAGGCAGAGACTGAGAAAGAGAAACGGGGGAAAGGGAAGAGAGGGAGGAAGAGAGAATGGAGGGAGAGAGAAAACAGCGGAGAAAACGTAAGGCAGTGATAGAGAAATAGAGAGCGAGAGCAAAAAGAGTCATAACAGGGATCGGATGACAGGGGTAGAGAGAGAGGGGTATAGGAAGCGGTAAGATAGAGGACAGCTTACAGAGAGGGTAGCGCGAGAAAGACAGAAAGGGGGTTAGAGAGAGGTGCAGAGCGAGACGGAAGAGTGAATGCGGGAGAATGAAATAGGAATAGAACAACAGAGGGATGGGACGGTGATCGGAGAGAAAGAGTGCACGTCAGTGAGGAGCGGGAGTTGAGAGCCAGATGTGAGACATCAGGGAGAGAGGGGAAAGACAGGTGTAAAATACGGGTGTACGTTGAATAGTGTGGTAGAGATAGGAAGAGAGAGAGAAACAGAGGGAAACAAAAGAGTGGGCGAGATAGTGAAGAGAGGGTGTGAGAGAGAGAGGAGTGAGAGAGAGAGATGGGTGGAGAGAAGAAAGGCGATGGCAGAGAGAGTCAAAAGGAGGGATGTGAGGTAGAGCGGAGCGTTGAGATTTATGAGCAGATGGTGGAAACTGGAAAGGGAGGGGATTGAGGAGAAGGGGGTCGGGAAAGAAGGGTGTGACTTGGAAGAGGGAGTGAGATGAGTGTGCGTACTGAGTGAGGGGAGTATGGAGAAGACAGAACAAAGGATTAGGAGGGGCGAGATACGGGAGGGGAAAGACCAAGGAAGAGAGGTGTGAGGTAGAATTGAGAGAGAATGCAGTGCAAGATGAGAGTAAGGGAGAGAGATGGGGAGGCAATGCGTTTGCAGTGGTAGAGGTGAGTGAGAGGGCAGAGAGGGGACGATTGGGTAGAGAGAACGGAGACAGGGGCAAGAGAAACTGAGGGTGGAATGGAGGGGATATAACAGAGAGTGCAGAGAGTGAGGCAGAGGTTTTGGGACTAACAAAGAGAATTAGAGAGGAGGGTACTGAGGAGTTGTGGAAAGGGCGTGAATAGATGGAAGAGACGAGAGAATGGCGGGGAAGAAAGCAGGTTGGAGAGAACGTGGAAGATTGCAGAGTGGAGAAACTAGGAAGGCAGTTCGTGAGGGAGGGTGGTTGGTAAAAGGGGAATGGGCAGAGGGATGATTGAGAAAGGGGAGAACATGCGCGAGAGAGGGGAATGAGAGGGGGATTGAGGATGGAAAGGGACAGGAATCATTCCAGAGGGCTGGACAATCACAGATGTCGCTTCATAATTTAAGAAGGCAAACGAAAGGAAGTGATAGGCTGGTTAGTCTGTTCTACGGTGGTTGGTAAGATTTTATTTTATCTTATTTGTTTATTTTATTTAGCGACACAGTGCAGGGCACGCCCTACCGGCCCATTTAGGGTAAGATTTTAGACGACTTAGAAACACGGGATTGAATAGGCCAAAGTCAGCGTCGTTCCTGTGGGATCATCTTGCTCAATGAAGCAAGCTATTGGTGATCACACACAAAACACGAAGTAGAGAACTTTGCACCTGAATCAAAATTCGCTTCAGTTTTAATATCCCTGGCACGTGCCATGAGAATTGTTGTTCTGTGGCAGCAGTACATTGCAAAAAAAATAAATAAATAATGATGACGACAATAATAATAATAATAATAATAATAATAATATAAATTACAAGGAGTTATATCTATATCGTTAAATATCGTTGCAAAGAGAAGGGAACATGACCCTGGGTGGGGCAGCGGCCCTTAATGATGGATGCCGTCTTTTTCAAGGCATCGCCATTTGAAATTGTCCTCGATGTTGTGGAGGCTACTGGCCATGATGGAGGTGGCCGAATCTGCAACTTCCTGAAGATTTTTTTCCCAATGCTGTGCAGTGGCCCCTCCATACCAGACAATGAAGCAACGTCGAATGCTTTCCACGGTCATTTGGCCGGAGTAATTGGTAAAATACCAAGTCTCCTCAAACGCCTAATAAAATATTCGCGCTGTTTTGCCTTCTTCGTAATTGCATTAGTATGTTGGGCTTCAGAGATATTAACATTCTTGAGCTTGAAAAGGCTCAGTCTTTTCACTGCGGATTTCTCAATGAGGACGGGCATGTTCCCTCGACTACCCGATCCTGAATTCGACAATCAGTTCCTTGGTCTCACTGACGTTCTTGCAAGGTTAATTTTGCGACACTGCTCACCAGCGGATCCATCTCACACCTCCTCGTCACCATCTGAAATTCCGCCAACAGTAGTTGTGGCATCGGCAAATTTGTAGATGGTGTTTGTGCTGCGCCGAGCCACGCCACCGTGGTGTAGATTGAACAGAGCAATAGGCTACGCAGAAATCCTTGGGGTGTGCCATTGTTGACTGTCGGCGAGGAAATGTAATTTTCCGATCCACACAGTGGCGTCCCGATGAGAAGTCCAGGATTCAGTTGCAGAAGGAGGTAGTCAGGTCCTGGCTTTGGGGTCTCAAGGTGTTTAAAAGAATATCCTCCTTGCTGGAAGAGTGCCGCTCAAAATTCCATCCTTCAGTGCCGTCAGATTTTTGGTTCTTGCTGTGTCACAGTTAAAACGCTGAATTAATCACTGTTGTCACTGCGTAGAATTCACATGACTTACGCAAACAGTTTGCAAATATTTGAAAAATATTTATTTTAACTCTTTTGAAATCCCACCGTGGAGTGGCGGAAACAATGGGCTCAATAGTTCAAAGCTCCAATTTATTATCAGACGTGGTATACGATCCCAAACCCCTTCCTCTTCAAAGACATCCACTACACAGACAAAAAAAAACAAAGAATGAATGACAGGAAAACGTTGGAACCCCAAAGCCCTTCTTCCCCTCCCACGCACACGCAGCGGGATTACCCTCACATTCCCCTCCCCACACTTGCTCGGACAAAAGCAAAACCAGCCCCACCAACCACCATGCAAGAAATAGCAATACCTCAGAGTCCATCTAAAAACTACTGTCCATCCTATCATACATCGCTATCTCAAACACTCTCTCTCTCTCTCTCTCTCTCTCTCTCCTCTCTCTCTCTCTCTCTCTCTCTCTCTCTCTCTCTCTCCCTCTCTCTCTCTCTCCTCTCTCTCTCTCTCTCTCTCCTCTCTCTCCTCTCTCTCTCTCTCTCTCTCTCTCTCTCTCTCCCTCTCTCTCTCTCTCTCTCTCTCCTCTCTCTCTCTCTCTCTCTCTCTCTCTCTCTCTCTCTCTCTCCTCTCTCTCTCTCTCTCTCTCTCTCTCTCTCTCTCCCCTCTCTCTCTCTCTCTCTAGGAAACTCTCTCTCGACGTGCCGATTCGTCATCATCTTTGATTCGGCCTCCAATAGTCGATGTTGCAGTAAACATCAATATGGCATTGGTGTCGTACCCAGTCTCGGGCCATGCGGTATTGCAGGGGGCCACGTACACGCTGTGTAGTGCACCTGTGCTGATGTTGAGAAAGGTGAATACAATATGAGGATGTTCTGCACGCGATATTGGATGGAGGCGTTTTGATTTTTCTTTGATTTTAGCAAAACAGCGTTCGAAAGCATTGTAGTACTGAATTGAAACGAGAAAGAATTCATGTTTAAGCAACCAACGTAAAATAATCAAGGAATTGTCTTACATTTTCATGAAATTAAAACCTTTGTCGATATCGTATCTGGATTGAACGGCTTGTCATATGAGGAGCGCTTCATTGGCTCTGGGCTTGTATTGACTGAGAGCGTTTATCTAACAATGCAATAGCATCAATAGTGCTCTATTTTTTCACAATACTAACTGACTTACTGCCTTTCGTGTGGCTTGTGGATAAGGTATCGGTCTAGTGCTCTGAAGGTCACTGGTTCGAGCCTCAACTGAGACAACGTGTTTGTGTCCTTGAGCAAAGCACAACAGCGCATTGCTCTGCGGCGACACCGGTGCCAAGCTGCCTGAGTCCTCGTGCCCTTCCCTTGGACAACGTCAGTGGCGTCATGGGCAACTGCCAGTCTCCTATGCAGCCCTACCTGGCCTGCACCACGGAAACTTTCCAAGGCGCAAATCCATGTCTTTCGAGACCATGGATGCCTAAAAATACTGCCGTTTACACCACAAGAGCAGAATTGAAGGTCTAGACCGTGCACGCGGATATGGAAGGATTCTTCATTGTAGTTTCCATTACAATTTTGTTAACACAGTCCATGTTGGTAACCATGAGATGAAGGCAGAGCCTGGAAGGACGGGTGGACAAACTCTTAGTCTGGCCTCTCCCCTTTGACTTGGGACGCTACCCAGAGCAAAAGCGCAAGGCCCGCACTCCAGCTCACACGGGTCTCCGTGATACTGAGGGACGCGAACCTCGAAACCACGACAAGGTTGTGATTAGCCCGGGCGATTTTTCCCGCATTCCTGGATATAATAGTATGATACTTCGTTTTCTCTTAAGAGGCTCTTTTTAAATTGACCTTGCGAAATTCCTCCTCCTCGTGTTTATAGCTGACTTTGGCGCACTGTCTACAGTTTATAACATGATCATCATCACACAAACTTCTAATTACACAGTTTACGCTACAATTAACGCTGCACTGTTAGACTATAACTAACTCTCACCAATTCTCTCACGACTTTATATCCCTTAGACTCATATAAGCTTATGTCTTTAAGTTGAAATGGTTCTTCTCATTTCACCAGACCTGCTTTCAGTCCCTCTCAGACTACAAAAAGAAAGCAAACACCTGCTTTATAACTTCTTTCTTCATCTTGACTTCTCCGCATCGTGCAGTAGAAACTACATCTGCACCTTCTTACAATTGCTCTCGTATAGTGATCATTACTACGGCGGGTGGATCTGACTCAGTACAATCAAAATACATTCAGTTGTAGCAACACCAACGAAATTAGAGGTAAATTGCCCTAATCCGTGTAAATTCAGTGTTGCATGGAATAGAATCTTCCCCTTTCTCAGAATGAGACCTTCGAGATCATTACCAGTGTGGATAACGTCAGGCACCTCAAGTCTGTACAGATTCCGTAATCTACGGACTCGCTTCCTAGGATACTGCAACTCCATGGCACCGTAGCTTGATGTTGTGGAATAATAACAGTTCCTGAACCTGGTGGCTTCAGTCATGAGGTTCCTGTACCTTCTTCCTTGTGGCAAAAGGGAAAAGAGAGCTTGTTCCGGGTGGTGGAGGCTCCCTGATGATAAGATACCGCGTTCATGCGGCAACGTTTTCTATCGAAGTGCCCAATGGTGCTGAGAGACTCGATCGTATCCATTGATGTTTCCATTCCGGGTGCTGCAGTCAGTCAATCGACTCTCCATTACAAGTCTATAGTCGCTTGTCAAAATTTTAGGTGCCACGTCCACACACTCCTCGGGATGCCGGACTTCCTTCTTAATTGCACGTTCGTGCTGGTCCCAGGAGAGGCTATCGGAGAACTTCGATCAGGAGTGGCTCATGAACCTCCGGCATCCTCATACTGAAGTCAAAAATCAAATCCTTGGACTTGCAGTCACTGAGCAAGATGTTTTTGCTACGGCACCACTCAGACAAATTTACAACCTCCCTCCAACATGCTGATTCGTCACCACTTTTGATTCGGCCGTTTGCAGTGGCGTTGTCAGCAAACTGGAATCTGGCATTAGTGCTGTGCCGAGCCGTACAGTCACAAGTGTAATGCAAGATCAGCAGGGGGCAAGGTACACAGCCCTGTGAAGCAGCAGCGCTGATTGAGAGCGCGGAGGAGCTGCTTTGCAAATCCGAACCGACCGGACACGATATAAAGGAGTCTTTCAAGGTAAGGGGGAAGACCCGGGATTCTTCAGTTCTGTAAAAAGGACTTTAGAACGTGATATATAAGCAGAGTTAGGCCGTTTGGAATATCGAGTCTGCCCCGCCATTTCGTCATGACAGATCCATTTGTCTCTCAGCCCCAATCTCCTGCCTTCTTCCTGTATCGCTTCATGCCCTGACCAATCTGGAATCTATCAAACTCTTCCTTTATTATACGTAAGGATGGGCCCTTCACAGCCGCCCGTGACAATGAATTCCTCAATTCCCGCTCTCCTGCTTCATTTCCGGGTTAAAAGTAAGCCCCTCTATTCTGAGTCTGTGTCCTCTATCCTAGACTCTCACATCACAGGTATCCGCCTGCCCAAATCTGCTCTATGAAGGCCTTTCGCCTTCATGGGGTCACCCTCAGTCTTCTGCATTGCGGGCAATACAAGCCCAGAGACATCAACCGCTCCTCATATGACAAGGCGTTTAATCCTGGAATAATTTTCGTCAATTTGCTTTCAGTCCTCTCCAGTGTCAGCACATCCTTTTTAAGATAAGGGCTCCAAGACTATTTACAATACTCCAAGTGAGGCCTCACCAGTGTTTTATAAAGCCGCAACATTACATCCTTACATTTTACAACTCCGCTGTTTAAAATTTCTCTCCGTCCTCTTACTTCTTCTACCGAAGTGCAGGACTGTGCACCTCCTGACTATTGAAGTTCTTCTATATTGTCTCTACTTCCTCAAAACTAACTGCTTTTCGTATCGTCCGCAAACCTTGCAACAAAGCCATCAATTCCGTCACCCAAGACATTGACATGTAAGGTCAAAAAGAAGCGATCGCAACACAGACCCATGTAGGACACTTGGCAACGGCAAACAAGCAGAGAAAGCTCCCTTTACCCCTACTCATTGCCTTCCGCCAATCACCATTTCTATAACCATCTGGTATCTTTCCGGTAATACCATGAGCCCTTAGCTTGTTAACCAGACTCGTGTGTTTCACCTTCCAAAATCCCTTCAGTAAATCCAAGTGCACAACATTTGTTGGAGTATTGGAGTATAAAAATATTATGGAGTATAAAACTTGTATTGTTTGCTATGTAACTAGTCAGTCTGCTATGCATGTACCCAATTTATTAGAATGATGTCTTAGGAATGTAGAAGACAATAGCATGTTAATGAGAGGTAGCTAAAGAAATGTAGATCAGAACATTGCTCAGTTCTGAGTTTATTATCTGCTATGCATGTACCCAAGATGAAATGCTAGGAATGTATAAGACAATGGTGCGTTAATATATGTTAATGAGAGGTAGTTAGGAGAGGTAGTCAGCTTTGAAGTTTGCTATTTGCTATGCATGTATCCAATTGAATGGAGAAGACAATGGTGTGGTAATGAGAGGTAGCAAAGATATGTTTTGCTTTGAAATTGTTTGCTGTGCAACCAAAACTATGTAGTCAGCCTTGTTGTAGATTATGCAGTTTGAACTTGCTATTTGCTATGCATGTACCCAATTTAGTAGGAGAATGAAATCTTAAGAATGTAGAAGATGGTGTATTGGTGAGAGACAGCTGGGAGATGTGGATTGGAACATGATTAAGTCAATGGGACGGTCGTGTGAAACTGGACCAGGATTTTGCTATAAAAAATCCCGTGTCCGAGAATCGGTGGGCAATCGGCGACTAGCTCAATGACTGTCTCAGCTTTGATTTGCAAATCAAAGTTTAACCCTTCTTGAAGAATCTTCTGCGTCTCTTGGTCATTTGCGAGGCACAAAAAACCACAACACATTCACCGATTCTCCTTTGCCTATCCGGCCTGTTATTTCTTCAAATAATTCCAACAGATTTGTCAGGCATGATATTTTCCTGAGGGATCAATGCTGACTACGGGCTATTTCACCATGAAACTCTTAGTATCCCGAAGCCACATTCTTCGCAATTGATCTCAGTCTCTTCCCAACCACTGAGGTCAGACTAAGTGGCCTATAATTTCCATTCTTCTTGAAGAATGAGGTGATGTTTGATATTTTCTCTTCCACCATTCCAGGATCTAGTGATTTTTGAAAGATCATTACTAATGTATCCACAATCTCTTCAGACTCCTCTTTCAGAACCCTGGGCTGTACATTATCTGGTCCAGGTAACGTCTCTGCCTTCAGACCTTTCAGTTTCCCAAGAAGCTTCTCCCGATTAATGGCAACTTCATACATTTCCGACCCCTGGCACTCTCAAACGTCTGGTACGCTGCTAATGTCTATCACAGTGAAGACATGCAAAATACGTATTGAGTTCATCTGCCATGTGCTTTTCACCCATTACTACCTCTCTCGCATCGTTTCCCAGCGGTCAGATATCTACTCGCGCATCTCTTTTAAACTTTATGAAACAGAAGAAATTTTAGAGGTGGTTGGCATCTGCCTCTCTGGAAGGACAATGGGTGATGATGATCATCATCACCAGCCTAGGTGGAAGGTATGGAGATCCTGAGATGCCCAAGATCCCCCACTCGGCCTCACCGTGTAGGAAAGATTATGAAGCAACAGGTTTGGGGCAGCTTGGCAGCATGAGCTGCCTGAAGGATGTTCAAGTACATCCAGCTGCCTTAGTAGCTCCACTCCGGATTTGCTCTCTGGATCTACTCCTGTAGCGTTCATCTCTCCCGAGGTTGCCCAGAAGGCAGTGGGGCTATTTCCCCATACTAGGGATATGGTTCACAACGACCAGGGCGTGTCTGCAAACGGTGGGTCTGCATGGTATGTGTACAGCGGCCAGACCTTGCACACCCCGTTCTCTTTAGTTCCGCCAGTCCGAAGCAGAAAGTGAAAGCGACAAGCTCTACCACATTAGACGCATCACAGCAACTATTTCGACACCAAAACATATGGTATCCTCCTTAATACTATTGGTTTGCTTACTTTCCTATTGCATCTGTTTCTTCTTAATGACGTTTTGTTGCCTTCTGACGGTTTAAGTAACTTCCCAATCCTCTAACTCCCCATTATATTTTGCTCTATTAGCTGGCTTCACTTTGGGTTTTGTTTTGGCATTGAGGTCTTTTGTTATCCACGGTTGTGTAGGCTCGCCATTAGAATACTTCTTCACCTTTGGTAGGTATATGTACAGTGCCTTCCAAATTGCTTTCAGAAATTCCAGCCGTTGCTGCTTTGCCGTCATCCCTGCCAGTGTTCTTTTCCAATCTCTTTTTGTCAAATTCTTCCTCATGGATTTGTAATTCCCTTCACTGGAATACTGACACATCCAACTTTAGCTTGTCCTTCTCAAACTTCACTGTGAATTGTATCATATTATGATCATTTTTCCCGAAGAGTTCTTCCACCTTCCGTGCTCTAATCTTTACCGTTCATTTCACAATGTCCAATCCAAAATAGCTGGATTCTGGGCTAATGGGCTCCAACATGAGCAGCTCTAAAAAGCCACCTTGCAGGTATTCTAGAAGTACACACTTTTGGGATCTAACATTAATATCATTCCCACGACGTACCTGCATGACTATTGTAGCATTTCCCATTACACCTGTGTTTTCTATGTCCTGCTGTAACTTGTTGACTTCATCCATTCCATTGTTGGAGGTCTGTATATAACTTGCATCAAGGTCTTTTTATCCTTGCCGTTCCTTAACTCTGTTCACAACGTTACAAAATCCTTTTTACCCTATGCCTCCTCTTTTTAATGATGTGATTTCAATTTTTACCAATAGCGCCACACCACACCCTCTGCCTGTCCTTTAGATAAAATAAGTAGCCCTGGACGTTAAGCTCCCAGCTCTCAGCTTCTTTGACTCATGATTTAGTGATGCCCACCAGGTCATACCTGCCAATCTGAAACTGTGCTGCAGGTGTATCGGCCTTATTCCGCATACTGCGTGCTTACAAACAAATCACTTTCAGTCCTGTATTCACCCTTTTCTATTTTGTCGCCTTTTGCATTCTAACTTATCATGTTGACTGTAATTGCGGGGTGACTCAATGATAGAAATAGCTTACGTTAATTGTTTGTTCACAGGGCTGTCTCTGATGTGACTAATAAGCTGGTAACCTTTCCCTAGCCATTACTGTATCCCTTATAAAAGCTTTCAAATCAATCTGTAGTTTTCGGCAGCAGGAGCATTATAACCTGATCGTCACCTCACACGGAAAATGGAATATCCTGCAATTTACTACATACAGAGTATTTATTATCCTGTACTGACTGCGATTGGTATCCCCAGTAAGTAACTGGAGTATGTCTGCGACCACTTCCTCCTCTATCTGCTGCTCTGCATTTTTTTTCGCCGATAAACCATTACACACAGTGCTGTGTGCCGAGGACTGTCGACCTAATCAGGTTTGAAGCATATGCTTTCTCTCTCTGGTCGTACACTTCGTTCCTTGTTGCTGGTTTCATTCTCAGCTGGAACAACTAAGATAGCACTAATATGGATCTTGCTTCAGCATTTTACCTTGCCCGACCTTCCAAAACATTCTCTTTTTTTATCGTTCTAAGTCTGATTTGGCATCAATGCCCAAAGGTGAAGCTTTACAATAACAATATAAAAGGTTACCGTCACCATAACATGTTCAGGGAGCTTTCCCTTTCATCCAAGACACACAGAACTGTTCAGCGCAGAAACAAGATATTCGATATATCTAGTCCTTACTGAGACTATTTGAACTGCTTACTCCCTGAGCCCTGAACTCGGACCACAGTTATTTAATACCATCCTGCAACAAAAGAGCTCGTTTTCAATATAATTGTCCAAGCATTTTTCCATTGTAACATTAACCAGAAAATATATAAATCTCCCGTTTCACGTTTTCGACGTTTTTTTCAGACTTCAGTTTTAACTATGCGGGTTCCTGTACTCACCTGTGTTACGTCAGAAGAAACAGTCCATCTGGGTCCATTACATTTATTCTGTCAACCCTGCCTTCAGCTTTGTCAGTTACGATGATGGACCTTGTGCGTTTGTAACTAACTCTCATTTTCTTCCTTGCAGTTAATTTGTTGGCTATTGTTATCCTGTGTCGTGGAAAATGCGGACTCTCCAAATGCATCACCCGTTACCTGGTGGCGATGGCATCAGCTGATTTACTGGGTGTTATCATTGGCATTGTATTCGAGCGGATCAATAATATTTATGTTTTTGCGAGACTTTTGCTCATCACTCCAATGTGCGCGGCGACACTTGTGTTTCGGCTCGCACTGATGGACTGTTCTGTCTGGCTGACGGTGGCTTTCACTTTTGATCGCTGTGTTGCAATTTGCAGCCAAAAGTTGCGGAAACGATTTTGCACCGAGAGGACGGCGATGATAGTGGTAGCGATTGTGGGCATTGGGAGTTGCTTAAGGTATGTTCCATTTTACTTTTCAGTAGATCCTTTCATGATTATTGACAACGTTCCATGGCGCTGTACTGGCAGGGAAGATTACTTCACTTCACCGTTGTGGAAAGCTTACCAGCTGTTTAATTGCATCATCACCCCTTTATTGCCAATCGGTTTAATTCTCTTGTTCAATGCTTTAACAGTCAGACATATTATCGCGGCAAACAGAGTCCGCCGGGGACTCCGGGGCAGCAATGACGATAAGAAGGATTCAGAGGTGGAGAACCGGAGAAAGTCAATGATTTTGCTGTTCGCTCTATCAGCCAATTTTATTTTATTGTGGCTTCTCTTCATAGTCTCTACTATGATCTGGCAAGCTCAGAATTATTTTTACACAGACAGATATCTTAGTTCTCTATCGTTTATTCTGCAAGAGTGTGGGTTCATGTTGCAATTTCTCTGCACCTGCACCAACACGTGTATCTACACACTGTCCCTGAGGAAATTCAGGGAAGAGATGAAGAACGGAGTGAAACAACTGGTCACATTAAATGGCCGACTTTGTAGATAAACAGTAAGTCGAATTCTCCGTTTTTTTATGAGATCACATAAATTTTCGGAATCATCAGTAGGTTCGTTAAATGCAGCATAAATCAGCGAAGCCAGGTACGTAAAGCTTAGAAGCCAGTTTTTCCAGGAAAAACAAGAAAGTTAATTTAGTTATATGTCCCAAGGCGTAAAGTGTTGCTGATATGATTTCTACAGTGGCAGAATTATACTTCAGATTAATTGATTAATACCGGAGGTTTGACCAAAGAAGCAGGGGATGCTGCTGTGATTCTTACACTGGTAGAATTCTGTTATAATTGACCGGATTTTTGGTCCACTGATAACGCATCTACAGCCTCTGTGACTAACGGTGAAATTGACCTTGAATATTACAATCCTGTGTCAGATATAGAGAGTTTACGAATTTAACTAACGAATGTTCTTTGAGGAAACATGTTGTCCCTTGCCAAATGGAAGTATGAAACCTGTAGCAAATGAAATCCTCCTCTGACACGTCTGTTGTCCTACCTTGCTGTCTTCATAGAAAGAATCGGTTTCAAAAATGCAACGGCGATGTGCCCTCGCAATATGCCATCGTCGTATGTTTCGGGTAATGCAATGATTTATCGAATCATTATCGTTTCACTATACGAGTTTAGGCGCGTCAGATGCAAGCTATATCTCCATAATCATAACCAAATGTGGGGGCATCTCCGCGACTTTATAACATGTTCGTTTGTTTCCCATGTTTATGGCATATTTTTCGTTATATTTCCTTCAAAACAACATGTTTTTAATTAACGGCTTATCACCGAATCTATCAATCGATTAAGGTCACTGAGATTCGTACCGAGCTGATTCTGAAATTTTCAGGACGATTGTCTTCTTTGGAATGTTTTAACACGGAAAGCTGTGTCGAAGACCTGGGACCTGAAGACGGGTCTTCAACCAGAGCAGTTAATTCCCTCTTCCTCTCCCTCTCTCTTTCTTCACAGTTGTTTCCTCACCTTCTGTTTTGTCTGGGGGGGGTTCTTTTCGTTTTCGTTTCTGTTTCAGATTCCACTTTCTACAGGTTCACTCTGTTAGATTGTGTTGGCTGGGAGACAAACTAACTTTGTTTATTTCAGAGGAGTTTCCCTTCAATATCATGTCGAGAAACGTTCTTCAGCAGTGTGACCAATCTTAAATTTCCACGACTTCCCTGATAAAAATGCATGAATGTACATTATGTGTTTTTAGGATAATATAGCAGTTATATGTGTCTCCGCACAACTCCAAGAAGTTACGTATCAGTGACACCTCACAATTCAGACAAATCCCACAATTCAAAGATACAGATTATTTAAAGATCAGACCCTTCTGGCCCTACAAACTGCACCGGCCAGAAATCCACCAATTTAAACGTCATCATGGGATAATTTACCTGTTACCCTACTAACCGTTCGGGCTTTGGAATGTGGGCGGATACCCAGACATACAAGGAGACTTACAAAGGAGCTAGGAACTGAACTCTGAATTCCGACGACACGTGCTTTGATGACGACTTTTACTCCGCTCTTCGTTGCACTGAGGTTGAGTCTGTTGGATTCCTCCGGCTGCTGCGGGTTCCGAGTCTGCAGGCTCCAGGAAGTCTACTCCGCTCTGTTGATCTCAGACGGATGCCGTGGGCCAGCTCCAGCTGCTCCGAGCTTCATGCCTGAAACCCCACTTTCGTTCTACATGCCATTTTTGCACGATTTGCTTTCTCCCTCTCCCTCTCCCCACACTGAGTGTTCTTTTAGGTTTCTTGTTTAGTGGCTCTCCGTAAGGAGACGAACCTCAAGGTTGTATAATACATACATACTTTGATAATAAATGTACTTTCAATTTTGATCGTTGAACTCTGACCTTTGAACGCACAGCATGTTCCTATTCAGTATATCACTCTCAGAAGAACACTACCTTTTCAGTGCTGCTATGGAAGTTAGCCTGAAATCCGATCTGGAAATTTAGAAGCAGGATTGGAAGCAATGAACGATTAGGGAAAGTCAGCAGGGTTTTGTCCATGAGAAGTCCTCTCTTAGTAACTTGACAGAATATTTCAATTAGGACAATAAGCGTATTGACCACGGCAATGCAAACATAAACAGCTGGAGGAGCTCAGGGCGTCGAACAACATCTTTATAAAGAAATCAATTGCCAGTGAATTTGTGTGAAAATTGAATTGAGTTTGTGTGAAAATCTTGCGCCAGGACTCAATCAGAGACCAGTGACCAGTGATGTACCTCCAGGATCAGTGTTGGAACGCTTGATAATTCTCCTCTATATTATGACTTAGATAGGAATGTGGGATTCGTAAGTTTCCTGAGGAATGGAAAACTGCAAACGTTATTCCAGTCTTTACAATGGGACGGAAAATCATTGGCCAGTTAGCAGGACATCAGTAGCTAGTGAGATATTGGTGCCCATTATTCATAACCAGTTCGGGGCTGCGTGATAAAACAGGCCGAAATGACGATGATTTCCTTAAGCTGAATTTTTTTCTGCTGGAATGCTTGAGGAAACAGCATGCATGTTAGACAAAGGAGAATCAGTGTCCCCTGCTTGCTTGCATTTTAACGTGGCGTTTGGCGAGGTGCGGCAAGTGAGGTTGCTAAACTTGGAATTACAGAAAAGATACTAGTCAGGTTTGAATATTGGTTGATTGGCCAGAGGCACAGAGTGCTGGTTGGTTCTCGGTCATTAGTAATGTGGCACAGGGTTCGGTGTTGGGGCCGCTTCTTTTTACAATATAATGATGTATGCCTTTGTGAACAGATTTCCGGGCTTGGAAAGGAATTTGGAGTTAAAGGTAGTTCTGAGGAAGCAGGGAGTCTACAGAAGGACTTACACGTTTTGGGAGAATGCACAAAGAAGAGGAAAATGAAATATACTGTAGGCATGAGCATAGTCATGCACCTGAGCGGAAGAAATAAAGGCATAGGCAATTTTCTAAATAGGGAGCAAATCCAGAAATCAGATGTGAAAATGGACCCGAGTTTTCTTGAAGGATTTCCTGAAGCTTAATTTAAAAATTAAGTCGTTGGTCTCCAAGGCAAATGCAATGTTAGCTATCTTTTCGAGAGAACTAGGATATGGAAGCAATGTCTAATGTTCAGCTTTATCAATCATTGGTCAGTCCGCGCTTGGACTATTGGAAACAGTTTTGTTGCGCTTCTCTAAGAAAGGGAGTGCTGACATTGCAGAGGGTTCAGAGGAGGCTCGCGAGAATGATTTCGGGTACGAAAAGATCAGAACGAGAGTTTGATAGCTGTGGGCCAGTGCTCGTCTGAGTTTATAAGAACGAAGCGGATCTCATCGAAAGCTGTCGAATATCAAAAGGCCTACGTCGAGAGTAGGTAGTGAGGGGGTTTTCTATAGTACATGAGTTCAGGGCCTGAGTGCATAGCCTCAGAACTTGAGTACATCCAGTTAGGACGAGGAATGAGAAGGAATTTCTTTAGCTACAGGGTGGCAAAGCTGTGGAATTCACTGGTACAGATGGCTGGGGAGGCCGAAATTATTGTGGATATTTGAAAGTTAGAGCGATAGGTTCTTGACTCGTCAGGGCATCAAAGATTACGGGAAGAAGAAAGGAGAATGAGGTTGAGGAAGGGCAGTAAAACAACCATAATGGAATGGGGGAGCAGACTTGATAGACCAAACGGCCTGGTTCTGCTCCTATCTTTATAAACTTATCTGTGTTTTTAAAAAGCAGTGCCATCCTGTAAATAGTGGGCGCAATTGTTAGTGGCCAAAATATGATATCAAGCAGCGATGGTATGTGGAATGTAATACTTATGTTTGAAGTGATGGATTGCGGGAGAGTAAATAAGGCCAGGCATATACTGTACGTGCTAGGGCCCCGTGGAGAACTAACGAACACAGACACCTTGGGGTATCACAGTAGATCTTCGAAAGTGACATCACAGATCGGAAGGGTGCTAAGCAAGGCGCATGAGATTTCTCCGATTTTTATTTATTTGTTTGTTTGTCTGTTATTGGGATATTGTGTGGAATTGGCCCTTCTGGCCCTTCGTGCGGCGCCGCCCAGCAACCCCCGATTCTACCCTAACCTAATCACGGGACAATTTACAATGACACTACAGTCAACCAACCACTGCTTCTTTGGACTGTAGAAGGAAACTGGAGCACCCGGAGGAAACCCCCGAGGTCATGCAGAGAATGTGCAAGCTCCTGACAGAGAGCGGCGTGAATTGAACCCAGGTTGTTGGTACTGTAAAGCGTTCTGGAACCCACTTCGTTACGGTGTCACATTTCATCGGTCGTGGCACAGGATAAGAGACAGGATAAGAGACAGGATAAGAGACATCATAACTTTATAAAACATTGGCTGGACCGTGACACAGCTGGAGCACTGTTTGCAGTTATGATCACCGCAAAACAAAGAGCTCTACACGTGTGCGAAGAACAAGAGTCTGATAGAGTGAGGGTTAAACTGATAAGTAGAAAAGGAAACGGCTGTCTGGAGTCGGAGGAGGAAGGACGGTTCTTCATCATGTAACGAAAATATTTTAAAACTTATGCCTGTTCTTTCCTGATAGAGGAGCAAAATCTATTCGCAAATAAATGAGGCACTTCACCCGTGTTATAGGCTCTAAAGCGCAGTATTAGTAAAATAATGAATAAAATGCGGTAAAAATGAAGATACTTAACGAAGTGGAGAACGAAACAAAACTGTACTTAAAATTCATTGATGAATTGATCCACTATAATCCACTTAATGCCGGAGGGAAACAATCGTGTGAAACAACATTTTATCCAAATACTTTCAAAGATCTAACAACTTTTATCCAAGTAACTTTCCAACCACTAATGGTTACCAGCCCGCACCTTCCTGTCTCTAGCGACAGGCAGCCTGGGCACATAACGTAGACACAGAGACAGCAGATCTATAAAAAGACAAAGAAAAGGAATAACACTTATGGCCAAGAGAAAGGAAATCCTTTTGCATTTGTACAGGGCCCTGGTGAGACCACACCTGGAGTATTGTGCACAGTTTCTGGTCTCTAGGGTTAAGGAAGGACATCCTGCCTATAGAGGAAGTGCACCATAGATTCACGAGGTTAATTCCTGGGATGTCAGGACTGTCTTACGCAGAGAGGTTAGAGAGACTGGGCTTGTACACACCGGAATTAAGGAGATTGAGAGGGGATCTGATTGCGACATATAAGATTATGAAGGGATTGGACAAGATAGAAGCAAGAAATATGTTCCAGATGCCGGGGAGTCCTGTACCAGAGGGCATGGTTTGAGAATAAGGGGTAGGTCGTTTAGAACAGAGTTAAGGAAAAACTTCTTCTTCCAGAGAGTTGTGGTGGTCTGGAATGCACTGCCTCGGAAGACTGTGGAGGTCAATTCTCTGAATGCTTTCAAGAAGGAGCTAGATAAGTATCTTATGGATAGGGGAATCAAGGGATATGGGGACAAGGCAGGAACCGGGTATTAATAGTAGATGATCAGCCATGATCTCAAAATGGCGGTGCAGGCTGGAAGGGCCGAATGGTCTACTTCTGCACCTATTGGCTATTGTGTAATTTTCCATATAAACATCTTAAATGTAGTGTAATTCATAAGGAATGTCTGACAATCTCTTTTGAAAGGTTGAACAAAAGATTAAAGAAAAGAAAATGTATTTTGTTGTTATCTCCTCGATAGGCGATTTCCATTGCACTGTGACACAACTTACATAAGTAGCTTCCGTTAATTGTTTGTTCACTGGGCTGTCTCTAATGTGAACAATAAGCTGGTAAGATTAGTTTAGGGAATGCTGTATCCTCCCCTTTATAAAAGTTTTCAAATCAATCATCAGTCATTTTCGTCAGTAGGAGAATGAGCTTTTTAACTTGATCATCACTTCACTCGGAAAATGGAATACCCAGCAATTTACTACATAGAAATGGTTTATTATCCTTTACTGACTGCGATTGGTATCCCCAGTAAGTACCTGGAGTATGATCATAATTCCTTCTTGCTCCATCTGCTTCCCTGCATTATATTTGCTGTAAAACCCAGGACAGATAGACCATTACGAGGGATTTCAGTCTGATCTGCTTTGAAACATGTGTTTCTTTCTTTTCCCGGAGTTTCTTTAATACTTGTTTCTTTATCAACTGAAACGTGTCTTTCTTCTTAAGGCCGTGCCTTATTTCTCATTTCGTTGTCAACGGTAACAGCAGAGTTTCCACTAATATTGATGTAGTTCCAGCAATTTACCTTTCCCGACCTTCCGAAGCATGAATGTAAATATCGTTTTAAGTCTAAATTGGTATCAATGACCAAAACTGAAGCTTTATCGCAGTGAAAAGCAGACTTCACTGTCACCACATGTTCTCGAGCATTCCGGTTTATGCGCGAAACATAGTTGGAGTCATTGAACGGTACAGCACAGCCACAGATCCTTCAGCCCATCTTGTCCCGACACCATATAAACTACCTACCTCCATCAATACGCACCGGAACCATAATTCTTCAACACACATTATGCAAAAAAATGAGAACTCATTTTCAATGTACTTTTTGTAATTACCTTTTCAATTGCAACATTAACGAAAGGAAGTATGCTGTCCATTTGGACTTCTTGTTTTTTTTAAATCATCTTAATTTTAATGCTGCATGTTCCTGGACTGAGACTTCCTGCGTCGGAGGAAGCGGTCTCTCTGGGCCCATTATATCAACACTATCCATGCTCCGTTCAGCTTTATCGGCTGAAAAGCTGGACCTAATCGAGATGGCTGGGTTGATCAGTTCTCCTCTGTTAAAGATGCCGTGGATTGCGGAATCCCGTTGCCAACTGCTGGAGCTTTTCTGACTCAGCTGTTACTCAGATCCTCCCTGCAGTTAAAAGCATCGTTTCCTTTCAGTCATTAAAACATTCTTTGTATGCAAAGCAGTAAAATTAATCGCATTTTGTGCGCTTCAAACCAACTCCTATGTTTTCTTTGCAGTTAATTTAATGGCGATTGTGATCCTGCGTCGTGGAAAATGCGGACTCTCCAAATGCATCACCCGTTACCTGGTGGCGATGGCAGCAGCTGATTTACTGGGCGTTATCATTGGTGTTATATTGGAGCGGATCAATCATATTTATGTTTATGCGAGATTTTTGTTCATCAGTCCGATTTGTGCTAAGTCAGTTGTCTTGAGGCTCGCAGCCACGGACTGTTCTGTCTGGCTGACGGTGGCTTTCACATGTGATCGATGTATTGCAATTTGTAGCCAAAATCTGCGGAAGCGATTTTGCACCGAGAGGACGGCGACTATAGTTGTAGTGAATGTGGGCATAGGGAGCTGTTTAAGGTGTTCTCCATTTTACTTTGCAATAGATCATTCCGCGAGTATTAATAACGTTCCATGGCACTGTATTGGTAGCGCAGATTACTATACTTCACCAGTGTGGAAAGCTTACCAGGTGTTCAATAGTATCATTACCCCTTTATTGCCTATCGGTTTAATTCTATTGTTCAACATTTTAACAGTCAGACGTATCATAAAGGGGAACTTAGTCCGCCAAGGACTCCAGACCAACAGTGACAATAAGAAGGATTCAGAGGTGGAGAACCGGAGAAGGTCAATGATTTTGCTGTTCGCTCTATCAGCCAATTTCATTCTATTGTGGATCCCCTTTATAGTCTCTTCTCTGTCCTGGCAAGCTCAAAATTACCGTTACACGGACAGATATCTCAATTCTCCGTTGTTTATCCTGCAAGAGTTTGGGTTCATGTTTCAATTTCTCTGCACCTGCACCAACACGTGTATCTACACTCTGTCCCAGAGGAAATTCAGGGAAAAGATAAAGAAAGGAGTGAAACGTCTGGTTGCATTGATTCGCCGACTTTGTAGACAAAACGTGAATTGAATTGCATGTTTACTTAAGGGGTCACATACATTTTCTCAAACATCAGTAGAAACATAGAAACATAGAAAACCTACAGCACAAAACAGGCCCTTCAGCCCATAAAGTTGTCCCGAACATGTCATTACCTTAGAAATTACTAGGGTTACATATAGCCCTCTATTTTAATAAGCTCCGCGTACCTATCCAAAAGTCTTTTAAAAGACCCTATCGTATCCACCTCCACCACCGTTGCCGACAGCCCATTCCACACACTCACCAGTCTCTGAGTAAAAAACTTACCCTTGACATCTCCTCTGTACCTACTCCCAGCACCTTAAACCTGTGTCCTCTTCTGGCAAGCATTTCAGCCCTGGGATAAAGCCTCTGACAATCCACGCGATCAATGACCCTCATCATCTTTTACACCTCTATCAGGTCTTCTCTCGTCCTCCTTCGCCTGAAGGAGAAAAGACTGAGTTCACTCAACCTGTTCTCATAAGGCATGCTCCCCAATCCAGGCAACATCCTAGTAAATCTCCTCTGCACCCTTTCTATGACTTCCACATCCTTCTTGTCGTGACGTGACCAGAACTGAGCACAGTACTCCAAGTGGGGTCTGACCAGGGCCCTTCATAGCTGCAACAGGTCTGATAAATCTGTGATATATCTATGCAGCCAGCTGCGTGAAGGTAAAAAGCCTATTTTTCAACAAGGGCAGCACCCGTAATCCCTTGAATGGAGCAAACGAGTACAGTTTTGATAATTGTCCCAAATTATGGTCCTATTTTCGGTGACGTTGTAACATGGACGATTGTATTCCATAGTTCAATCGCCTATTTTCTTTATATTTCCATTAAAATAATGGTCACTGTAATTCGTTCCAAGATGATGTTGGAATTTTAAGGATTACCGTATTCACTTGAATAGAGCAAATGGAAAGCTGTGCAAGAACTTAATGCCTGAGACCTGACAATTTGACTTCGGCTAGAACAGTTAATTTCCTCTTCTCTCTCTCTCTCTCTCTCTCTCTCTCTCTCTCCAGTTGTTAACTCACCTCTGTTCTTTTCTTTGTCCTTTCACTTCTCCCTCGCATTCCAGCTTCTACAGATTTACACGGTAGAATTCTGTTTGCGGGGAATCGAGCTGTTTTTTTTATATATTTCAGGGCAGTCCGTCTTTAATATTCTGCCGAGAATTGTTCTTTCTTCTGCAGGGTACCGAACCGTCTATTTACACATATTTCGTGGCATAAATGCATAAATGTACATCATGTGCCAGCGAGCGATTTAGCGAGCAAACACGAGGAAATCTGCAGATGCTGGAAATTCAGTCCTGACGAAGGGTCTCGGCCCGAAACATCGACAGCGCTTCTCCCTATAGATGCTGCCTGGCCTGCTGTGTTCCACCAGCATTTTGTGTGTGTGTTGTTGTTGGATAATTTAGCAGATATTTCCGTTGCCGCACAGCCTCGTAAAGTTATATTTTAGTTAGCATCGGCCCCTCTGCAGAATTCCTACAGGTCAGAGATACACCACGGATCAGGCTCTTGCGGCTCAAAAGAACCGCACCGAGGAGCAATCCGCTGATAACAGCCTAGCTTCTTCACTGAAGATCTTGTAATCCCCAATTAACCTCCTAAAACGTCGGTCGTTGGACTATGGGCGGAAAGCGAAGCACCGGCAGGAAACTTTTCTTACAATGGACTCCGATGCTCAGTGCTCCCATCCGCACCATTCAGGCCTACAATTTCTGCGTCTATTTTCAAGAGCGTCTGAGTGTTGACATTGAACCGGGGTTTCCTCACAGTGTGCATGTGTTTCAAGTGCTTTCCTTTCCGAGAATGTCTGCAGTACATATGCGTTGGTTAAATATAAATGGTCAGTGAAAAGCAGTTCAAGATTTTATTCAGTCATGCGTAATGTTCTTTGCTTCAAGACAAGCTTCAGTGCTACTTCTTGTGTGAGTCCATTATAAAGTAGCAAACCGTGGTGAAGATTATTGAAACAAAATTTCAACATGAGGCATGCAATGAACCCTTACCACAAAAAGTGTTTATGTCAACCCTGTTCGGTCATTTATCACGAACACGTGCAGTCTCTTACTTGCTAACTGGGACTCTGGGTTTACCATTTGCTATTAGGCGCCAAATGGCTTTATTGACTCCGGGTTATCTCTTATTTTCTCTTCGCAAATCTGCAGAAAGTGTTCCAGGCGGCTGAAATATTTTTGACTCACTTCACCACCTTCGTTCACTTTTAATCGAGCAATATCTATTGCTGATTTGCCAAATTTTCAAGCCTGCAATGTTGTTGCTTTATGGTATCGCTTCCATTATGAAAAAGAAGAGTGTAAAATATGACGTAAAGATAAGGATAGATCGTACCGAGGTGATGCTAGAATTTTCAGTATTTATGACATGGAGATAGGCTTTAGATCATGTAGTTAATTTGTTCTCTCTCTCTCTCTCTCTCTCTCTCTCTCTCTCTCTCTCTCTCTCTCTCTCTCTCTCTCTCTCTCTCTCTCTCTCTCTCTCTCTCACTGGCTCTCTCTTTATAGTTGTTACCCACCTTCTGTTCTTCTGTTTGTGTTTTCGCTTCTGCCTCATAATCGTCTTTCTACAAATTTACGGTCAGCTTGGGTTTGCTTTGAAGGCTTACTATCTTTGTTGACATCAGAGGCTTTGTGTTTAATATTATGACGAAAATTGTACTTGAACTTTTGATCAGACGAATCTTGGATTTTCTCACGTATATCATGATAAAATTGCATTTATGTACATTATGTGTCTATGGGATAATAGAACAGTTATTTATGTTTCTGCACAGCCATTGAAATGGTTAGTAACGTTAGCCATAAGTATGTTGGCAGCGAATAGAGCGCTGAAGTTTATTTTTTATTTTTTTTAGCCACATATAATGTTATTTGCTCCATACAACACTTTAGTGCTATTCATTCTTTAGGAGTCCATTATAAAGTGAAAAATTTTGGTGAAGGTCATGGAAATAAAACTGATACAACAGGAATATAATGTGATCTTACCAACAGGAAAGCGTTGATGTTCAGACAGAAGTAGTTGACGATGCCGCTCAATAATGTCCCGTCTTTCAGCACGAATACGTGCAGTCTCTTACTTTCAAACTGTGCACTACTTTTTAACATAACTCTCATGCAGCAAATAATATTAATGACTCTATCTTATCGCTCGCTCTTTCTTCGCAACTTTGTGGAAAACGTTGCAAGCGACTTTGACATTTTTGTCTCATTTCAAAACCACTTGTGTAGGTTTGTGCAGCTGGATTGTACACCTCCCGTCAGATCGCCGGCAGGTTGTAACAGTAGGCTTCCTCACCTCTGCCTCTCTGACCCTCAACACAGGTACCCCTCAGGGCCCTGTCTTAAGGCTCCTCTCTTGTTCTCTGTATACCCATGACTGTGTCGCCACACACAGCTACAATCTGCTAATTACATTTGCTGACAACACTACACCAATTGGCCTCAAATCTCAAATAATTATGAGGCAGCCACCAGGACCATTACCGGCGTGAATAACCTCAGGAATTTCAACTCTGTACTGATTCTACGATCTACGGATTTATTTGCGAAGTCTGTGGGCTATAACTCCAAAAGATTATAGCCCACAGAACGATGGGTAATAACTATTCCTTAACTCTGGGTGTAAGTCCTGCAGCTCTGGTACATTCTTCATGATGGCAGCTGAGAAAGGACAGCATTTCCTGGACGTTGGAGATTTCCTGCTGCAACGTTTCGTATAGAAGTGTTCAGCGTTGGAGAGAGCTTTACCCGTGGTGGCCCAGTCCTCATCCAATACCTGTGGTGCACACTTGCTGATGCAGATCGTGGAGCAGATATTTTTGCCAATCAGAACTGACAGCGCTCGGTGTTGAAATACTCTTTTTCATGGTACGAAGGGAAAGGGAAGGGATATTTCACTCTTTTAAGAGAACCTCAATGTGGGATTGGAACCAGACGACACGAGGGACTGGTCGCACAGTACTTCATGGAAGCGTTATCAAGGTGTGGGGCGTTGTTGTCAAAATGTTAAAGATGGACAAATCTGAAATATAACGAAACCGGAAATAATATATTCAGGCCCTGCTGAGTTTTCTGCAGAAGTAATGAGGCTGCGAGAAATTGAAATCAGCATTTCATGGCACAGAAATCTACTAGCCTTTTAATAATTTCCTTTAAGTTAAAATGATCTATACGTCGCACCTAACTCACCTGAACACAAAAGGGAAGTGTGACTAATCTGCATCCAGGAAGTCCTTTATGATGGCATGACCGTAAGGACTAGGTGCAGAATTAGGCAATTTGTCCCACGGAGTCTGCTCCGCCATTTCATCACGACTGATGCATTTTTTCTCAGCCCCAATCTCCAGTTCTTTACCCCTATCCTTTCATACCCTGGCCAATAAGGACTGTTACGAACCCCGTGACTGGGTCACTTACCAGTAAAGATAGAAAGGTTGATTGAAGTCTGATGATACTATTTTTAAAAGTATTTATTGGAAAAATACACAAAAATATTATCAATGCAAATATACAGATAATATATGTCGTCAATACTAAATCTAAAAGTGTGGGTATAATAATATTCAGTAAGAAATAAGCTCTATCGTTGTCTAGGGGATAAATGTATTGTCCGATGGAAATATAAAAGTCACTCAATTCATGCAGGCCGGAACCTTTGGGTGCGCTGGGCTTTCAATGGTTGGAGATTTTTGGGAGAAAAATCTCCCAAAACGGCTTTCCTTTTATGATTTCGATCCGTCGGGAGTCCCGTTGGTGTGGCCGTTCACTTGTGGCTTCTCCTTTAGCTAAAGTCGTTCTTCCGTGGTGAGGCCGCCAATCCCAGGCAAGGGGACACACACGAGCCCTCCACCGGCTGTCGCTATTAAACGCTGTCACGGGATTTCTAGCGTTTCTCCTGGTGCGTCTAAAGGGGTTGTTCCCCAGACCCTCTTTTATCCTTACTCACGGGGTCTCAGATGTCAATCAGGTTAGGATGATGTAATCCCTCAACCAGACCACTCTGGTCATCCCCAGAGGGCTTCAATGAATAGTACAGTACTCTATACACAATTCCGTCTTCAAGAGACAATGGTCGTTATTAGTGGTTTGGTTCCACTGAGGCCAGGACACATTCTCATTTCCTAGGTCCTAGACCCGAATTATTAGCGATCTTGCGATTCTCAAAAAGGAGGGGGCAACTGTGTACCCATCGGCCCCTCATAGTTGCGGCACATTCGTAACAGGACTCTATCAACCTCTGCCTTAAATTTACGTACAAATGCCTTACATATACATACAAATATACGCTGATCAGAATACCACACTCGGAACCGAGACTTTTCACTTCTATCAGACTTTACAATGTGAAACGGGTAGAATTGGGCCATTTGGTCCATCGAGGCCCATCCGCCATTTCGTCATAGCTGGTCCATTTGCACTCTCATCCTCAATCTCTTGCGTTCTCTCGTGTCCCTTCATGCCCCGACCAATCAAGCTCTGCTTTACATAACGTACACAACTTCCGTTTTCTTCCTAACGAAATTCCCTTTCATCTCCGTTCTGATAGGACGAAGACTGTCCTACCATTGGCAACGACTGCTTCACATTCACTCTATCGAGACCGTTCAACATTAGATGGTTTCAATGAGGTCACCTCTCATTAATCTGAAATCGAGTGAATACAGGCCAATGGCCAACAAACTCTCTTCATATGAAAAGCCGTTCAAACCTGTAATCATTTTCGTGAACTTCCTTTGAACACTCTCCAGTTTTGCCACGTTTGTTCGAAAGTGACTCTTAAACTTTATGTATCTGAATGAACTTTCATACCTGAAACTCGTATCCTCTTTCATATTATTGGTCGCTTCCTTTCGTATTTTTTCTTTACCATGACATTTTAGTTGCCTTCTGTCAGTTTTTAACAGCATCTTAATACTCTGACTTCCCACTTTTTTACTGTATTAAATGCTATCTCTTCTGCATTCATGATGGCTTTGACTTCTCACATTATCCACGGTTGTGTCCGCTTGCCTTTAGAATACTTCTTCCTCTTTCAGTTATGCATATTCTACGCCTTCTGAATTGCTTCCAGAATTTCGAGCCATTGTTGGTTCAGCTGTCATCCGTGCCAGTGTTCTTTTCCAATCAATTTTGGCCAACATCTCTCTCATGCCTCTGTAATTCCGTTTGCTCCAGTGTAATACTGACAGATTGTCTTTAGCTTCTACTTCTGAAATATCTATTCGAATTCTATCCACCTTTTACATTGTTGGCATGTATTTTCATTGACCTTTTGTAATTTGTAGACCTCAACCATACTACTTCTTGGGGTTCTATATATAACACTTTTTGCCCTTGTAATTCCTTCGCTCTACCCGCCACGATTCAGCACCTTCTTAGCTAATGTCATCTCTTTTTTGTGATTTGATTACATTTTTTTATCAATAGCACCACCCCAGCCCCTTTGCCTATACTTTTGGTACAATGTCATTGGTACAATGTCATTGGTACTGTTGGACGTGAAGCTCCCAGCTGTAAGTTTCTTAGCGAGTAGTGATTTCGTGACACACATAACTTCATGCTTGTTAATGCGTTACACTGCCTCAAGTTCAACTACCTTATTGTTTAAACAAAGCACTTTCACTCTTGCATTCACTGTTTTGGACTTTCTGCACCTTTTACATTGCAACTTATCACGTTGCCTGCAATTTTGCCCTATCATCCGTCTCTCCTTGCTGGAAGTGTCACTGCACACTGTCTTTCTTTATAAACCAACTGTTCTGTCTGGCTGACGGTGGTTTTCATGTTTGATCGATGTATTGCAATTTGTACTCAAAAGCTGCGGGAACGATTTTGCACCGTGAGGACAGCCACTATAATGGTAGCGATTGTAGGCACAGGGAGTTGTTTAAGGTGAGTTCCGTTTTACTTTTCAGTAGAACCTTTCGCGATTCTTAACAACGTTCCACAGCGCTGTATTGTCAGACCAGATTACTTTATTTCGCCAGTGTGGAAAGCTTACCAGCTGTTTTATTGCATCATTACACCTTTATTGCCAATCGGTCTAATTCTATTGCTCAATGTGTTAATAGTCCGAAATATTATAGCAGCAAACAGAGTCCGCCGAGGACTCCGGAGCAGCAATGACAATAAGAAGGATTCCGAGGTGGAGAACCGGAGAAAGTCAGTGATTTTGCTGTTCGCTCTATCAGCCAATTTCATTTTATTGTGGATCACTTTTATAGTCTCCATTATGATCTGGTAGGGACAAAATTACTTTTATACAGACAGATATGCTAATTCTCCGTCGTTTATCCTGCAAGAGTTTGGGTTCATGCTGCAATTTCTCTGCACCTGCACCAACACGTGTTTCTACACACTGTCCCAGAGGAAATTCAGGGAAGAGATGATGACAGCAGTGAAGCAGTGAGACTGACACGTAAATTGACTTACCCTGCAGTCTGAATATCTCAGAAATGCAACCTCGACGTCACGCTCAAAATGGAGCATCGCTTTATATTTCTGGTGATCCAATGATTCACCTGATCGGTATGGTTTCATTCTACGAAGGTTTGCCCGTACAAAGACAAGCAACATGTCCAAGATCATGAAGAAGAGAACATGTGCAGATGCTGGAAATCCAAGCAACGTACTCAAAATGCTGGAGGACCACAGCAGGCCAGGCAGAATCTATGAAAAGGGCCCAAAACTACGACTGCACTCTTTTCAATGATACTGCTTGTCCTACTAAGTTCCTTCAGCATAGCGTGTGTGTGTTGTCAAAAATCACGCAACCGTCCAGTTTATGCACATGTTTTCGAGAGCTTAAGAATGTTCATAATGAATCAGGGTCCTTCACAGTGTCAATGTGTTCAAGTACTTTCTCTGACAGAATGTCTGCAGTTTATTGCCTTGATTAAAGATATCTTGGCAGTGAAAACAGTTTTTTTGGTTTAATTATCAATGCGTGATGCTGTTTGCTTCTTGAAACACGTTAATCTTATTAGTTTTGTGAGTCCGTTATGAGGTAGGAAATCTTGGCGAATATACCGGACGACTTCTTTTCTTTTGAAGACGTATTACTTGGCTGTTTTTTGCTAATTGCTTGATTGTGAATTGTATGTCTTTTAAATTCATATCCAATCATTTCATTGCCTTCCCAAACTGTTTTACTGAGATCAAAGAATAAACTATATCATTCATTTATTGTGTGGACAATCCTCATATTGAGCTCATCTGTCTCTGATGGCGTTTATCTAATACCCTTTAGCATCGCTAATACTCCATTTTTCCAAATACCGACTGACTTACTGAGTTACACCGCTGGCGTAGCAATGAGGTCCTCCATCTCGCTCTGTCCATAACGTAGTACACATATTTAGAAGAATTCTTAATTGCTGCTTCCATAATATCGTCACGGTTAACCAGTCACTGTTAAACATATTAATCAATCACGGTTGTTACCTGTAAGCTGAACTCGGGACCGGTGGACTATGCTTAATCTGGCCTCTACCTTTGACCGTATGGATGACCTTATCAAGTGTCAAAGCACAATGTTCTGAATCAAGCCAACAAAACACTGCGGATCATTGAGGCACGCAAGCCTCCAACCCCTCCGAAAAGGTTAAAGGATTTTGCCATAACGCTAGATGTACAATAGTTTGGCACCTCGTTCTCTCTTAAAATACTTTTTTGAAATATACGATTCAAAATTCCTTCTCCAGGGTAAGCTTCCTTTTGATTATCGCATCACTATCGCCATACAGACGTCTAATTACCTACTTTATGCTACATAAACGCAACACTGTTAGACTGTAATTATCACTCACCAATCCTCTCGCCACTTTATGTCCCTTAGGCTCATATGATTTGATGTTTAAGTTGTTCCTTTTATTCCCTAACTACTGCTTTCAGTGTCTCCTCAATAATAAAAAAATATTTAATTTGTCATTTGGACCGACACTCCTTAGACTTATGCAATAGAAACTGCATCTGTACATTCTTCCAATTGCTCTCGGATGGTAGTCATTACCACGGGCTCGATCTGACCCCCCGCAATCAAAATACTTTCATTTCTGTGTAGCTGTTAAAAACTAGATGTTGGGAGCTAGATTCTGTTAAATTCATTTTGCATAGAAAAAACTTACCCTCTTGTCATAACTTCCAATATTTCCACTGCAGTCCTCACTTTTAGCTCAACCCGAATGGCCAGTATAAATGTATTCTGAATGGATGCCTCAGTCACCACCAGCATTTTCATGGCGAGCTACATGAAGCAACTTGTCACATAACAGACCAATGGCCTTTTAGTGCACTATATCCATGGCATTCCTGTTACAAGTAACCGTCTAAATTCTGCTGGCGGAATCTGCCTCACAGCCCAACAAGGAATGATTCCTCTGGTGATTAGTTTTCGCTCGCTTTTCGCTTCTCCCATGAGACAGACTGTGCAGCATCCTTCGGTATCACCCTGGCCGGTTCAAGAACTGTCATTACTGTATGATCTTCGGCATCAATACCACCATAGATACCGTCAGGTACCTCAATTCCGTAGAGATTCGTTAATCTACGGACTCATCCTCAAAGCTCCATAGCACCGTAGCCTGATGTTGAGGGATAAAAAATGTACTGTACCTGAAACTGGTAGTGTGAGTCATGTACTTCCTGTACCTAGCTCCGGATGGCAGCAGAGAAAAGAAGGTGAGGGGCGTTCGCAGGTGATAGATACCGCCCATTAGTGATAAGAGGCCATGATAGACTGAGTCGTATCGAATACTTTTTGAAGGGCATTGGCGTTTTCTTTCCGCGTTGTGATACAGTCAGTCAATATACTCTCCACTATAAATCTCTAGAATATCCGGAAACTCTTCGGGAAGAAGAGACGTCACGGTGCTTTCTTCGTAATTGCACTTATGTGCTGGGCCCAGGACAGGCACTGAGAAACAGTAACAGCAAGAAATGTACAGTTGCTGATCCTCTCCATCTCTGATGGTGTTGGCAGCAAAATTTAATAGGGCATTGGCGTTGCGCCTTGACGCACATTCACACTTGTAACGGGAATATAGCATTACGATTAACTATACAGCCGTGTGATGCACTTGAACTGATGAAGATCGCGGTGGAGATACCGTTGCAAATCCGAACTGATTGGATTCGATCCAACTGCATCTGTGTTCATGGTAAGAGGAGGAAGAGACCGGGATTTTTCACTTTTATAAGGCAAAAGCTCTTTAGAACGTGATGTACTAGCAGAATTGGGCCATTTGAACCATCTAGTTTCCAACGCCATTTCGTCATGGCTAGTCCATTTAGCCTCTCACCTACAAACTCCTGCCTTCTCGCTATATCTCTTCATGCCCTGATCAATGAAGAATCTATCAACCGCTGCCTTAAATATACGTAAGGACCTGGCCTCCACAGCCGCCTGTGACAACAAATTCCACAAATTTCGGTGTCTAGCTAACAAAATTCCCATTCCTCTACAAGGATGCACTTCTATGCTAGACCCTCCTAACGTAGGTAACATTCTCTCCAGATCCACTCTTTCGAGTCATTTCAGCCTTACGTAGTTTTCAATGTGGTCGCCGCTCATTCTTCGGAATTCCACTCTATCCAAGCACAGAACTGTCAAATGCTCTTCATATGACAAGCCATTCAATCTTGGAATCATTTTCGTGAACTTCCTTTAGGCCATCCGCAATGTCAGTATATCTTTTATAAGACAAGGAGCTCAAAATCTGGAGCTCCCTCATCCTTTTTCTGCAGACATCTAGTAATTTCTCCTAGATCCCCATGCCACTGCACTACCCTCATAATGGCTTCTTTGCCTCTATGTTGCAACCAGTGTGCGAGAGATTCATTGCCCTCCTAATCATCATTAGGTCGCCAATCTCCATTTTTCCCAAGTGGGACCTGCACTGTATCCTTCAACGCGGCCCAGGAACTACCATAGGCACACTTCAGGAGGGTTCGCAAAACACCCGGGAGAGGTTTATAAATCTCACACATTTGTTCCAGCAAATTAAGAAATGCAGCGGGTCTTTTTACTAGGTGAAGTGCCTCCGCTACCATGGCCCGCGCCTCTGCAGGGGTCCATGGCTTTAATATTGCTGTCTCCCCGATCATTATTTTTGGAGCTTGCTGAACTGGGTGAAAGGACGAATCAGAAAGGGCAGAAGAGAGTGGGTGATGTCGGGTTTGGATTCTAGTTCGCATAGCTTTTCGTATTCGTTCTTCTACCTGACCTCCCCCCTGCCCCCTCTTGTGCTTCGGGAGGTTGTTCCTCCACCGAGGCGGGCGGCGCTGCTTGTCCTTGTACACGATTATTCTGCTGACGCTGGGCAGTGACCGTTTCTATTATCTCGTCTATCATTCGGTCCGCTCCTATATTGGGACCACAATCCTTCCTTGCCTGGGACACCATTTGGGGTATCTGGGGATATAGCGACATGGGAGCGTGCGTAGTGGGATAGGGTGGTGGAACAGTAGTTGTCACAGGGCACTGAATTTTAGGAGAACCCGGTGTTTCGAAAGACTTCTCCTTCCTTTTTTGGTTTGAAGGTTGGTGTCTTTTTGCTACCACCTTCCATTTTTCAACGCACCCCATCATGCACTCAAAATCCCAATTTGGGTTTCCATTTCCGTTCGCCACCTCGTCCCAACAGGTTTGTATTATTGGAGTTTTAAAAGCTCCCCCGCACGGCCAGACTCCCTGTGACCAGTCGTAGAGATCACTGCTAAAAGTTACTGCGTATCGGTCGGCCTCGGTTTCCCGGATCACTGTATCGGCAGGTGATACCGGGGACCCGAAAGGGTCTCCTACATTCTGTCGAACATTCTTCACAGTTCTCATTCGCTTCTCCGTGTTCTGACTTACTTTCCATGCCCCTTTCGATCTTGCTCATCGGGATGGGGTTGCAGGAGCAGCAGATGCCGCTCGACTGCTAGAATTTCCCATTATCTGCAAAAGAGCACAGTTACTGGTAATATATCACGTTCTAAAGAGCTTTTGCCTTATAGAAGTGAAAAATCGCGTTTTCTTGTAATCTATTTACAGCGCTCACCGGTGTTAGAGTTTCGTCAGTGGTCCCTTCGTTCCTTCATCTTCAGTTCGGTAGCTAGCCTTTCTTACTTTTCAGTTCCCCCTTTCCGCTAGAACCTTTACTGTCCGCCCCCCTTTCAGCTGGGACGCCAGTGCCTTTCCTAAGTCCCCTCTTTCCGCTCTGGTCCTTTTTTCTTTTGAATCCTGCTCAGTTGCTGGTTTCACTAATTGCCTTCTAACTTGAAGGACGGTGGAGCACTATGAGGAACCCATCCTTGTCGCCAGATTGTTGCGGAAAAGGTATTACCCGAACACGAAGTGAGATCGCATTTTAAGTCTTTATTATGAAATGATACATATCATAGAGAGCTCAATCTCTTAAAGCAAAGTTCTCGAGACTCTCCCCGAGTACACTGGCTTTTCTCATTGTATAGACATACTGTATGTTATCAAAAGCTTCCAAGCATGTTTGTGAAATGCAACATGCAAACAGATAATTCCTTTGCTCAATAATCATGTCTTAGCACAGTAAAAAAAAATATACATAATCAGGTTACTGTTTTCTTTATCTATTCGAAGCTACTTCTGCCTACAACCTTGAAGACAGGACAATTACACTATTCAGCTATTTATAAAAAAAACAGAACATCGCATGATTATGCTTTGATTACTCCTTCTCAAGCTAGTTAGTCTTTTACAACAGTCCTGCAGAAGCCGTTTAAGGCTGCTGTGAAAAAAAAACTCATTAACCCCTTAGTATCTAGCCAGTAACAAAATTTCTTCCACATTCAGTAACCGACAGTGGTGTTGTCAGCAAACTTGAATAGGGCATTGGTGCTGCGCCCTGACGCACGGTCACACATTTAACGCGAATATAGCATGAGGACTAACTATACAGCTGTGTGATGTACTTGTACTGATGAAGATCGCGGTGGAAATACCGTTGCAAATCCGAACTGATTGGGTTCGATCCAACTGCATCAGTGTTCATGGTAAGAGGAGGAAGAGACCGGGACTTTTCACTTTTATAAGGCTAAAGCTCTTTAGAACGTGATACATTAGCTGAATTAGGCCATTTGGCCCATCTAGTTTCCAACGCCATTTCGTCATGGCTGATCCATTTAGCCTGTCACCTACAATCTCCTGCCTTCTTGCTATACCTCTTCATGCCCTGAGCAATGAAGAATCTATCAACCGCTGCCTTAAATATGCATAAGGACCTGGCCTCCACAGCCGCCTGTGACAACAAATTCCACAAATGTCGGTGTCTTCCTAAGGAAATTCCTATTCCTCTATAAGGAAGCACTTCTATGCTAGACCCTCCCAACGCAGGTAACTTTCTCTCCAGATCCACTCTTTCGAGTTATTTCAACCCTATTTCAATGTGGTCGCCCCTCATTCTTCGGAATTCCACTCAATCCAAGCACAGAGCCGTCAAATGTTCTTCATACGACAAGCCATTAAAACCTGGAATCATTTTCGTGAACTTTCTTTAGCCCCTCTGCAATGTCAGTATATCCTTTATAAGACAAGGGGCTCAAACCAGCTCACAATCCTCCAAGCGAGTCCTAACCAGTGCTTTATGAAGCCTCAACGTGACGTCCTTATGATTATGTTCTGATTCTCTTGAAGTGAATGCTAACATCCCATATGCCTTCCTGAACACCCCCACAACCTGCAAATTATCAGTTTGAGAAACCTGTACAAGGACCTCCAAGTCCTTTTACGTATCCCCTTTTTGATTTTTTCTCCAATTTAGTAAATAGTACATTCTTTTATTTCTTACAACAAAGTGCATGACTATACACTAACCAACACCCTACTGCATCCAGTAATTTTTTGATGACCGCAAACTTTGAAACAAAGCCATCAATTCTGTCACCCAAGTCATTGACATGTAACGTAAAAAGAAGCCAGCATAACACTGACACATGTGGAACACCCTTAGGCAACGGCAGCCAAACATAGTAGGCTCCCTTTATTCCCTCTCTTCTCTGCTTTATCTATGCTGGCATCTTTCCAATAATGCCATCACTCTTAGCTTACAAGCAGAGTCGTGTGTGACACCTTGCCAGAGGACTTCTGAAAATTGAGGTACACAACATCTTTGTCTATCCGGCCTGTTGTTTCTCCGAAAAGTTCCAACAGATGTCTCAGGCATTATTTTTCCTTCAAGTATCCTGAAACTACATCGTTAACAATCGATTTCAATATCTTCCCAACTACTGAGGCCAGACTAGATGTCCCATAATTTCCATTCTTCCGCCTCTTTCTGTCTTTTTTAAGATGGAGAAATATTTTCATTTTTCTATTCTACTGGAACCATTCCAGAATCGAGCGATTTTTGAAAAATCTCCCAGAGTAATTCACGGAGGAGATGAAGAAAGTCGTGAAACATCTGATCACATTGAGTGGAGTTTTATGCTTTCTTATGAGGTCACATAAATTATCGCAATCATCAGAAGGTCTAACAAGTATACCATTAAACTGTGAGCGAGGTGCATGAAAGTTAGAAGCCCGTTTATCCAAGAAGCGCAGCTAACATAATTTGCTCAAGTGTCCCAAGTAATAAAGAGTTGCTGATGTGAGTTTTATAGCATGACTATATCGGGAACTGGCACTGCTGAAGAAGGAGACATTCCCCTTCTGATAAATTGAGAGTAATTCTTGGGATCGTGACAACGTCATTTTTAAACGCACCAATGTTTATATTTGTTACGATGAGATCGTCCTGCATTTCTCCCACCATCATTCACTTTCCATTGCAAAGCCTTGGTGGGTCCAAGTTCCTCGTTGAAATGATGGAAGATCACCTCTTCAATTCCACTTTATGTGGTGGCAATTCAGAGAGTTCGACCGAATCAAGGAATTCTTCTCCTTCACTTACGGCATTGAAGGAATAGTATTCATTCATGATTCCAGGGAACCGTCTAATGCATGTGAATTTATTTTTCGCATCATTTCATTGAGATGAACCAAGTTATAGTCCCTCAAGAACAGTTCTGCAGGATTTTCGAATGTCTGGCAGATGAAATCAATGCATTCTTCCATAGTTTTTGCTGCAGAATCATATCTTCAGGTAATTCGGTTTCATCGTTTTTCATTTTTCTCAATCTTGTCTTCTCCAACATCCAATAAGCGTTCAGAATATCGTCCTTCTCCCTTGCTCAATCGCATGCTTCTCTTCAACTAAAACCTGATGACGATTCTTCATAAGTAAGATTTTTTTATGCATGAATTCTCCACATGAACATCATTTCCGCGTTTTGACAACTGCGAGAAGCTGACGGATATCACCTCACAAATGGTTAAAATACCCCCGAAAGGCCTCATTCTTGCTGCATACATCACAAAGAGTCCGGTGAATGACTTCAAAGCTGTCCCTCCTAATCATGGGGCATTCATCCAAGACAATAAGCTTCGGATTTTGGAGTAAAATTGCGGAATTGGTGTTTTTACCGATGTTACAAAGGGTATCTGCATTGACTTTGAGGGGTATTTTGAATCTTGAATGGGCTGTCCTACCACCAAGTATCAATGTTGCTGCAATACCTGATGATGCTACAGCAATAGCAACACCTCCATCTCCCCTAACCTTAGCGAGGGTCAAGTTGGTGATAAATGTCTTGCCCGTTGCTCCTGGTGCATCAGTTAAAATCATTGAAGACAGATTCCGTTCCACGCAGTCGCAAACATATTCATATACTTTTCTTTCCTCATTATTGAATAGTAGCTCCTTCTGCGAATCAAATTCAAGCTGTGCGTTTCTGTCGCATTGCGGCTCACGCAATAATTCCAAATTGCCAGCACTTTGAGTAATTCTATCATTTCTTTGTGTTGGCAAGTTATATTCTTCAACTGGAACGCGGACGTCATGGACCGGACCATAACAGTGGCACGTCATGCCTTGACTAATCAAGAATCTATCAACCTCGTCCTTTCATATGCCTAAGTATTTGGCCTGTTGCAACGAATTCGACAAATTCCACTCTATGACTAAGTAATTATTATTGAAGATTAACAAAAAAGGATACATTAAGTCAGTGTGTTATTATGTACAATAAAGAATTAAATTAGCAAATAACTGTTTAACACAGCTAAGCAATATATCAATAATAAGAAGAAAAATAATGTTGAGAATATTTTAAGCACTGTGTCAATAATAAGAAGAAAAAATAAAGTGTTAAGAATAGTTTTTGAAAGAAGAAGGATAAAAAAGGACACTAGCAACTGAACAAAAAAAATTAAAAAAAAACATTGGGAGCACAACCCCGGAGCTATACATCATACAAGCTTCCATTAAAAAAACACATCAATCCACCAACCAATTCCGTTTAAAGAAAAATCGGAAGGAAACCATATTAATTAACTGAAATCAGATGATAGTAGCGTGCGAATGAACCCCACCTATTCTCAAAATCAAATCCAGGATCAAAAGTTCGACTTCTGATTTTCGCTGATTTTCTAAGACATAACATCACCTGAGAAAACCATTGTATCAAAGTAGGAGCAGAAACATCTTTCTATTTCAAAAAAATAGCCTTTCTGGCCAATCATGTAACAAATGCAATTACATGTTGGTCTGATGGAGAAATACCATGAATATATTGAGAGATTATACCCTAAAAATGTCAATTTATTGGGTTGTAAATTAATTTTTAAAACTTAAAATTAACATTAAACTTAAATTTCAGTACAGAACACGACTAAAGCATATGTGTCAATGTGGCTGACTCGGATTTACATCCGTCACACTAACTATCAGCATTAGGAAACACTTCAGACAGTCTCTCCTTCGTCAAATAGTAACGATGTGCAATTGCAAATTGAATTAAAGAGTGACTGGAACAAATCGAAGAAGAGTTAACCAACTTCAAAATCCACAACCAGTCTTCTGTTATCAGGGTGATGTTAAGTCTCTCCCAATTTTGCTTAATCTTAAGTGAAGGGTAGTTGTGCTTTTGTAACAATAAACTATAAATTTCCCCAATAAAATCCTTACCCAAAGGATCCATTTTTGAAATGATATCGAACAGGTCAGAATCCTGTATATATGGAAAATTACTTAAGTGTTTCTATAACAAGGGTCTGACCTGAAGATATTGCAGGAAATCTCAATACGAGAGACAGTATTTAGTTAATAATTTCTCAAAAGTCATCAATCGCGCATCTTGGAACAGATGCGTGAAGGAATAAACTCCTTTATTCCTCCACAGAAGAAAGGTAGAATCACTTAATGGTTTAAATAAATAATTTCGATACATTAAACTAAAAAGTTTAAATTGCTTGAGATTCAAAAAATTACGAAACTGGAACCAAATTCGTAATGACTGCTTAATCGCAGGATATAAATGTAAATTAGTCATTTTGGCCAGTTGTACAGGTACAGAAGCTCCTAATAATGAGGTTAAGTGAAATTGTTTCACAGCATTCAATTCTAAATCAGCCCCAGGTGGTCGTTCATTTCTATCAGCCCAATAAAACCAAAAACACATATAACGTATATTAACAGCACTATAATACATTCTTAAATAAGGAAAAACAAGACCTCCCTCTTTTTAAAAAAAATTTGTAAATTATACTTACCAATTTTTTGTGTTTTATTATTCCAAACAAAAGATGAAATAATAGAGTCAACCTTATTGGAAATACTCTTAGTTAATAAAATAGGGATATTTTGATATACGTATAAAAATTTCGGTAAAATCGTCGTTTTAAGGGCATGAATTCGGCCTGCTAACGAAATCGTAAATGTATTCCATCTACGAAATAATTGCTTCATAAAATCCACTAAAGGAACCAAATTAGCTTTATAAAGGTCTTTATGGTTTTTAGTAATAATAATAGCTAAATATTTAAATGAGTCCGTAACTCTAAAAGGAAAGTCATCATATATAGAAGCAGAATCGTTTAATACACTTTTATGAAAGTTTAAATTATATCCCGAGAGCTTTCCAAAATCTTTTAATAGTTTCAAGAAACTAGGAATTGAATCTTCAGGATTCGAAATGTAAACTAGAGATCGTCAGCATAAAGGGAGATCTTTATGAGAATTCCATGAGTATTGCTATGATCAACATTGAATATAGAATTGAGACGGGTTTTTTATAACAAATAAAACATTTACTGAACGGTGCTAAAAGAAAAAAAAACCCAAAAGTAAACAATCGACTAACATAACCGGAAGTCAGCTGTGATACGGCAGCTCGAACAGTTCTTAAAGTGAGAAATGAGAACACAGTTCTTGAAAGTAGTATTGCAAAATGTCCAAAATGATTTACAATCAGTTAGAAGAGACTTTCCTTGAAGTAATTAAATCCTCTTTCGCGACGTCACTGCTGATCCCAGCCGAAGTATACTGTCTCCGAAGGACTTACGATGAAGAAAATAAAACGGCTTAAAAGCACTGACCTTTCCTTGGCTAAACTTTGCGTCCAGCTCCGTCTGTTTTCACAATACAGAAACTATCTCGGACACAAGTTACTAACTCCTCGTACGAAGATTAAATAAAGGTCGAACCTGTTTTACTGCCGTCGTCAACTTTCCTCGATCCTCCACCTTCCCGAGCTTCGATAAACCTTCACTCTCCGACTGGACTTCACTGGCAGTATTGTAAAAAAATCTGCCGGCAGTAATCTTTGAGACTTATGGCAGAAAGTAAAACTCCATTTTAAATCAGAACTGTGTCATACCATCGAATATACAGCAGAACAGAGTCACTGAACGAATTCAACCACGAACTGTCCCGCGTCACAGGGAGGGGTTCTTCTTTTATACCCTGTTGAAAAAAAAAACTATCACATGACCTCTAACTGGCGGGAAAATTACGTCACTCCACCATCACAAAACCTTTACATCATTGTCATGTGACCGGCACAAGATACCCACGGGTACGTAACAATATATTCAGGTGCAAGAAGTGCAATAGCCAAAGGTTCCAGTACCAATTTAAATAGCAAAGGGCTTAACAGACATACTTATCTCGTATCCTGTGAAAGACGCAAAACGGAGATCTGCAATTATTAGTAATAACAGTAGCAATAGGGCTTTTATATATCATTCTAATCCACTGGTTAAAATTAATAACAAAGCCGAATTTCGCTAAAACATTAATTGTAGGTAGAAAATTCCCCAGCCTATTAGCCATTATTTTTGAAAGAATTTTAGCATCTGCATTTAATAATGAAATAGGTCTATATGAAGCACAGTCAGTGGAGTCTTTATATTTCTTAACAATTAAGGAAATAGAAGCTTCATAAAATGTGGGAGGTATCACTCCTATCAAAAAAGAATCTTTAAGCATTTCCAACATATACAAAAAGAGCAAGTTTTCAAAATTTTATTAAATCCTATAGAATAACCATCCAGTCCAGGAGCTTCACCAGATGGCATTGAACAAATAGCTTTCTGACTTTAGCTTTCAGTAATAGGAGCATCAAGAGTTTGTTGATCTTCAACAGAAATTCTAAGATTGCATGGGGTGTGTCCGCGCAAGGACTCCCATGATTGAATAGCGGAGCAGTCTCGATGGGCCAGATGCCTAATTCTGCTGTTATTTCTCATGGTCTTATTATTTATCTAGCAAGGTTCATAACCATACGCCTCCTGACAGTGTATTCTATCTGCCTCTTCTTTGCCCATTCTCTCCGTCTATCTAAGTCCTTTTGTAGCTTCTCTACTTTTTCGAAACTACCTGCCCTTCACCTACTTTTCTACTTTTCTATCGTCTGCGAAAGGGCCATCAAATCCGTCTGAAATACAATGAAAAAGATCCATGTGGAACACGAGTTAGCCAAGTAGAAAAGGCTCACTTTATTCTTACTCTTTGCCTTCTGTCACGGCTTTACACATAATAGTGCCCTTCTGATAAAGGTATGGGCTCTTAACTTGTTAAGCAGCATCATGTGCAGCACTTTCTAGAATGCCTTTAAAAAACCCAAGTACAAAACACTCTCTAATTCTCCTTTGTGTATCCGGCTTTTTATGTCTTCAAAGCATTCCAGCTGATTTCTCAGTCATGATTTTCCCTTGCGGAATCCATGTTGACGATAACCTAATTCATCATTGGACCACAAATATCCCAAACACACATTCTTAACAATCGACTCCAACATCTTCCCAATAGCTGACGTCAGACTTTCTGCCCTGTGAATTCCAGTCATCAGCCGCTCTCCCTTCTTGGAAAGTGAAATGAAATTATCCATTTCCTGTTCTACCAAAGCCATTTCTACATCTCGTGATTCTTGAAAAATCATCGCGAATGCATACACAATCGCTTCAGTCCCCTCTTTCAGAACCCTGGTCTATACACCTTCTGGTCAAAGTGACGTATCTACCTTCAGACCTTTATGTATCCCAAGAACATTCTCCCGATTAATTACAACTTCATATATTTCTGATCCTTGGCACTTTGGATCTTCCCGCACGTTTCTAGTGTCTTCCACAGTGAAGACTTTCAAACTACTGCTACAGTTCGTCCGACATTTCGTTGTCTCCCAGCACTACTTCCCTAGCATCCTTTTCCAGTAGTCTGATATACGATCTCGCTTCTCATTGAAACTTTATATATCTGAAGGAACATATGGTATCCTCTTTAATAATACTGGCTTGCGTACGGATTAAAACTTTTCCGTCTTAATGACTTTTTATTCGTCGTACGACGGTTTTACTACAATAGACAATAAACAATCGACAATAGGTGCAGAAGTAGACCATTCGGCCCTTCGAGCCTGCACCGCCATTTTGAGATCATGGCTGATCATCTACTATCAATACCCGGTTCCTGCCTTGTCCCCATTTCCCTTGATTCCCATATCCATAAGATACCTATCTAGCTCCTTCTTGAAAGTATCCAGAGAATTGGCCTCCACTGCCTTCCGAGGCAGTGCATTACAGACCCCCACAACTCTCTGGGAGAAGAAGTTTTTCCTTAACTCTGTCCTAAATGACCTACCCCTTATTCTCAAACCATGCCCTCTCCTAGCATCTGGAACATATTTCCTGCCTCTTACTTGTCCAATCCCTTAATAATCGTATTTGTTGCAATCAGATCCCCTCTTAATCTCCTTAATTCCAGCGTGTACAAGCCCAGTGTCTCTAACCTCTCTGCATAAGACAGTCCTGACATCCTAGGAATTAACCTTCCCAATCCGCTAACGTCCCAAGAATATTTACTCTAATATATGCCCTTTCTGCGGTTTATGCTGGCATTGACTTGTTATCCGCAATTGGACCAGCTTGCTATGAGAATATGTCTTCCATTTTCGGGGTGTATGTATCTTGTGTCTTCAGAATTGCTTCCAGAGTTTCCAGCCATTCCTTCTCTGCCTTCCTTTCTTCCATCTCCTGGCCAACTCCCTTCTCATGCCTTTGTAATTCAATTTACTGCAGTGTAATACTGGCAAACCTAACTTTTGCTTAACCTCAAACTTTAGAGTGAATACTAGCATATTATGATCACTTTCGCCGAAGGGTTCTTTTACCTTAATCTCTCTAATCAATTTTCGTTCATTACGCAACACACAATTCTGAATAGCTGGGCGTCTACAAACATGAGTTGCTCTGAAAAGCCATCTTTCAGGTATTCTGTCTCTTGGGATCCAACACCAATCTCATTTCACTAATCTACTTCCATATTGAAGACTCCCATTTAGACGTGTATTTTCTATCTCCTGGTGTAATTTTTAGCCCTCATCCTTCCTGCTTTTTGTAGGTCTGAAAATCGGATCAGGGTCTTTTTATCCCTGTCCTTCCTGAGCTCTCCCCTCAACAATTCAGCACCTTCCGACATTACATCACCTCTTTTTAATGATGTGATTTCATATTTTATTCTTAGCGACACGCCACCACCTTCGTCAGTCCTTTCATTGAAATGTGTATTCTGGATGTTAAGCTCCCAGGTGTAAACTTCTTGGAGTCACGATTTAGCGATGTTCACAACGTCATAACTGCCAATCTCTAACTGTGCTTAAAGTTCATCTACCTTATTCCATACACTACATGCATTCAAACATTACATCTTCCGTACTGACTACACCTATTAGATTTTGTCTGTGTGTTACATTGTAACAATCCGTTAATTGTAATTTTTCTATTATTAGTCTCTCATTGCGAGGAGCCTCACTACCCACTGCCTCTGTTTGCAAATCAAGTACCTCATGCTCAGCAACATCACTTGTTCTCATCAACTGTTAAGTTAATTTAACTCATTAAAAACAATTAAATTTCCTTTAGTATTTTAAGAGTCGTGAATGAATGCACCAACTGTCAAAAAAAAATTCAGTTGAGAGTGATAATACGGTTTTAACATCTTTTTCCGATTAATTTTCCATATCAGCATCTTAAATGTTGTATAATACATAAGGAATGTCTGACAATCTCTTTTGAAAAGTTGAACGAAAGATAAAAGAAAATGTTTTTTGTTGTTGTTATTCCCTCGATGGGCGATTTCCATTGCGTTTTGACACAACGTACATAAGAATTTCAGTTAATTGTTTATTCACTGGGCTGTCTCTGATTTGACTAATAAGCTGGTAAAATGCGTTTAGGGAATGCAGTACCCTCTCCTTTATAAAAGCTTTCAAATCAATCATCAGTCATTTTCGTCAGTAGGAGAATGAGCTTTTTAACCTGATGGTCACGTCACTCGGAAAATGGAATACCCAGCAATTTACTACATTGAAATGGTTTATTATCCTTTACTAACTGCGATTGGTATTCCCAGTAAGTAACTGGAGTATTATTGCAACTTCTTCTTGCTCTATCTGTTTCCCTGCATTATGTTCACTGTAAAATCCACGACAGATAGTCCATTATCTTATGAGGGATTTCGGTCAGATCAGGAGTTTCCTTAATACTTGTTTCTTTATCAACTGGAACGTTTCTGTCTTTTTACGGCCGTGCCTTATTTCTCATTTCGTTTTCAACGGTAACAGCCGAGTTTCCACTAATATCGATGTAGTTCCAGCAATTTACCTTGCCCGACCTTCCAAAGCAGGAATGTCTATATCGTTTTAAGTCTGAATTGGTATCAATGTCCAAAAGTGAAGCTTCATAGCAGTGAAAAGCAGACTTCACTGTCACCACATGTTCACGAGCATTCTGGTTTATTCTAGTTGAAGTCATTGGACGGTTCAGCACAGCCACAGATCCTTCAGCCCATCTACTCCATGCTGACACCTATGAACTACCTACTCCCATCGATCCACACTGGAACCACAATTATAAAACACCATTATGGAAGAAATGAGAACTCATTTGCAATATTATTTTCGAAATACCATTTCAATTGCAACAGTAACCAAAGAAAGCAGGTCTGTCCCTTTTGGACTTGCTTTTTTTTATCGTCTTAATTTTACCGCTGCCTGTTCCTGGACACAGACGTGCTGCGTCGGAGGAAACGGTCTCTCTGGGCCCATTATATCAACACTATCCATGCTCCGTTCAGCTTTATCAGCTGAAAAGCTGGACCTAATCGAGATGGCTGGGTTGATCAGTTCTCCTCTGTTAAAGATGCCGTGGACTGCGGAATTCCATTGCCAACTGCTGGAGCTTTTCTGACTCAGCTGTTACTCAGATCCTCCCTGCAGTTAAAAGCATCGTTTTCTTTCAGTCATTAAAACATTCTTTGTATGCAAAGCAGTAAAATTAATCGCATTTTGTGCGCTTCAAACCAACTCCTATGTTTTCTTTGCAGTTAATTTAATGGCGGTTGTGATCCTGCGTCGTGGAAAATGCGGACTCTCCAAATGCATCACCCGTTACCTGGTGGCGATGGCAGCAGCTGGTTTGCTGGGCGTTATCATTGGTGTTATATTGGAGCGGATCAATCATATTTACGTTTATGCGAGATTTCTGTTCATCAGTCCGATTTGTGCTACGTCAGCTGTCTTGAGGCTCGCAGCCACGGACTGTTCTGCCTGGCTGACAGTGGCTTTCACATGTGATCGCAGTATTGCAATTTGTAGCCAAAATCTGCGGAAGCGATTTTGCACCGAGTGGATGGCAACTGTAGTGGTAGCGATTGTGGGCATAGGGAGTTGTTTAAGGTGTTCTCCATTTTACTTTTCAATAGATCATGAAGCGAGGATTAATAACGTTCCATGGCGCTGTATTGGTAGCGCAGATTACTATACTTCACCAGTGTGGAAAGCTTACCAGGTGTTTAATAGTATCATTACACCTTTATTACCAATTGGATTAATTCTGTTGTTCAATATTTTAACAGTCAGACATTTCATCAAGGCGAACAAAGTCCGCCGTGGACTCCGGACCGGCAATGACAATAAGAAGAATTCAGAGGTGGAGAACCGGAGAAAGTCAATGATTTTGCTGTTCTCCCTATCAGCCAATTTCATTCTATTGTGGATCCCCTTTATAGTCTCTTCTCTGTGCTGGCAAGCTCAAAATTACCGTTATACAGACAGATATCTTAATTCGCCATTGTTTATCCTGCAAGAGTTTGGGTTCATGTTGCAATTTCTCTGCACTTGCACCAACACGTGTATCTACACACTGTCCCAGAGGAAATTCAGGGAAGAGCTGAAGAAAGGAATGAAACATCTGGTCACATTGAATAGCCGACTTTTTAAATAAAACGTGAATTGAATTGTATGTTTATTTATGGGGTCACATACATTTTCTCAAACATCAATAGAAACATAGAACACCTACAGCACAAAACAGGCTCTCCAGCCCACAAACTTGTGCCGAACAAGTCATTCCCTTAGATATTACGAGGTTTTACCTATAGCCCTCTATTTTTCTAAGCTCCACGTACCTATCCAACTTTCTCTTAAAATACCCTATCGCATCTAATTCCACCAGCGTTGCCGGCATCCGATTACACACACTCACCACTCCCTGAGTAAAAAAACTTACCCCGACATCTCCTCTGTACCTACTCCCAGCACCTTAAACCTGTGTCCTCTTGTGGCAAGCGTTTCAGCCCTGGGAAAAAGCCTCTGACTATCCACATGATCAATGCCTCTCATCATCTTATACAACTCTATAAAGTCACGTCTCATCCTACGTCGCTCCAAGGAGAAAAGGCCGAGTTCATCAACCTATTCTCATAAGACATGCTCCGCAATCCGGATAACATCCTTGTAAATCTCCTCTGCACCCTTTCTATGGCTTCCACATCCTTCCTGTAGTGAGGCGAACGGAACTGAGCACAGTACTCCAAGTGGGGTCTGACCAGGGTCCTACATACCTGCAACAGGTCTGATAAATTGTGATATATCTGTGCAGCCGGCTGCGTCAAGGTGGAAAGCCCATTTTTCAACAAGAGCATCAACCGTAATCTCTTGAATGGAGCCAACGAGTACAGTTTTGATAATTGTCCCAAACTATGGTCCTATTTTCGGTGACCTTGTAACATGGACGATTGTATTCCATAGTTTAATCGCCTATTTTCTTTAAATTTCCATTAAAATAATTTACAGTTTAAATTATTAATTAATCACCGAATATGTCAAGACCAAATAGGTCACTGTAATTCACACCAAGATGATTTTGGAATTTTAAGGTTTATCGTTCTCACGTGAATACTACATATGGAAAGCTCTGCAAGAAATTAATGCCTGAGACCTGACGATTTGACTTCGACGAGAACAGTTAATTTCCTCCTCTCTCTCTCTCTCTCTCTCTCTCTCTCTCTCTCTCTCTCTCTCTCTCTCTCTCTCTCTCTCTCTCTCTCTCTCTCTCTCTCTCTCTCTCTCTGTCCAGTTGTTACCTCTGTTCTTTTCTTTGTCCTTGCACTTCTGTCTCGCATTCCAGATACTATAGATTTACTCGGCAGAATTCTGTTTGCTGGGAATCCAAATGTTTTTTTTTATTTCAGGGCAGTCCGTCTTTAATATTCTGCCGAGAATCGTTCTTCCTTCTGCAGGGTACCGAACCGTCTATTTTCACATATTTCCTGGTATAAATGCATAAATGTGCATCATGTGCCAGCAGAATAATTTAGCAGTTATTTCCGATTCCGCACAGCCTCGTAAGGTTATATGTTCAGTTATCATCGACCCTTCCGCAGAAATCCTACAGGTCAGAGATACAGACCGTTTAGAGATACACCACGGATCAGGCTCTTGCGGCTCAAAAGAACCGCACTGAGGAGCAATCCGCCGATAACAGCCTAGCTTCTTCACTGAAGATCTCGCAATCCCCAATTAACCTCCTAAACCGTCGGTCATTGGACTATGGGCGGAAAGCGAAGCACCGGCAGGAATCTTTTCTTTCAATGGACCCAAGACTCCAACGCTCAGAGTCGCAATGATGTCTCTCACATCTACACCATTACGGCGGACAATTTCTGCAACTATTTCAAAGAGCGTATGGGCGTTGACGTTCATTCGGTGTGTCTTCACACCGTACATGTGTTTAAAGTGCTTTCCTTTCCGAGAGTGTCTGCAGTACATATGCGTTAATTATGTGTAACTGGGCAGTGAAAATGTGTTTTATTCAGTCATACGCAATGTTCTTTGCTTCAGTGCTACTACTTATGTGAGTCCATCATAAAGTAGGAAACGTTGGTGAAAATTATTGAAACAAAGTTTAAACATCACACATGTAATGAACCCTTACCACAAAAAGTGTATATGTCAACCTGTTCGGTTATTTAGCACGAACACGTGCGGTCTCTTATTTGCAAGCTGGGACTCTGGGTTTACCATTTGCTATTAGGCAGGAAATGACTTTATTAATTCCAGGTTATCGCTTACTTTCTCTTCGCAAATCTGCAGAAAGTGTTCCAGGCGGCTGAAATATTTTTGTCTCACTTCACCACCTTCATTTACTTTTTATCGAGCAATATCTGTTGCTGAACTGCCAAATTCTTAAGCCTGCAATGCTACTGCTGTTTGGTAACATTTCCATTACGAAAGAGAAGAGTTTATATTGTAACGGAAAGATAACTGTAATTCGTACCGAGGTGATGCTAGAATTTAGTTAATTTGCGCTCTCTCTCTCTCTCTCTCTCTCTCTCTCTCTCTCTCTCTCTCTCTCTCTCTCTCTCTCTCGCTCGCTCTCTCTTTCTCTCTCACTGACGCTCTCTCTGCAGTTGTTACCTCACCTTCTGTTTTTCTTTTTGAACTTTCGCTTCTGCTTCATAATCCACTTTCTACTTACGGTCAGATCCGGTTTGTTTTGGGGGTTTACTATCTTTCTTTATTTCAGAAGCTTTGTCTGTAATATTATAACGAGAAACGTTCTTGAACCTCAGGTTTGCCGAATCTTGGATTTTCACGTCTATCACGGTAAAATTGCATTAATGTACATAATGTGTCTGTGAGATAACACAACGGTTATTTATGTTTCTGCACTGCCCTTGAAAGGGTCATTAACATTAGTCATATATATCTTGGCAGTGAATGGAGTGCTAAAGTTTATTTTTTAATTATTTTATTTACATGTAATGTTATTTACAACACTTTAATGATATTCTTTCTGGGGGCCCATTATAAAGTAAGAAATCTTGGTGAAGGTCATGGAAATAAAACTGATACAACTGGAATATAATGAGATCTTACCAACAGGAAAGCGTTGATGCTCAGACAGAAGTAGTTCCCGAGGCCGCTCGATAATGTTCGGTATTTCAGCACGAATACGTGCAGTCTCTTACTTTCAAACTGTGACACTGCTTTTAACATTTCTTCTCATACAGCAAATAACATTAATGTCTCTATCTGATTGCTCGCTTTTTCTTTGCAACTTTGTGGAAAACGTTGCAAGCGACTTTAATAGTTTTGTTTTATTCCAACACCACTTGTGTAGGTTTGTGTAGCTGGATTGTAGACCTCCCGTCAGATCGTCGGCAGGTTGTAACAGTAGGCTACCTCACCTCTGCCTCTCTGACCCTCAACACGGGTATCCCTCAGGGCCCTGTCTTAAGGCTCCTCTCTTGTTCTCTATATACCCATGACAGTGTCGCCACACACAGCTACAATCTGCTAATTACATTTGCTGACAACACTACACCAATTGGCCTCAAATCTCAAATAATAATGAGGCAGCCACCTGGACCATTACCGGTGTGAATAACGTGAGGAATCTCAACGCTGTACTGATTCCACGATCTACGGGCTCATTTGCAATTTCTGTGGGCTATAACTCCAGAGGATTATAGCTCGCAGACTGATGAGTAATAACTGTTCATTAACCTGGTGGTGTACATCCTGCAGCTCCTGTACATTCTTCATGACATCAGCTGAGAAAGGACAGCATTTCCTGGATGCTGGAGATTTCCTGCTGCAACGTTTCGTATAGAAGTGCTCAGCGTTGGAGAGAGCTTTACCCGTGGTGGCCCAGCCCACAAACAATAATTCTGGTGCACATTTGCTGATGCAGATCGTGGAGCAGATATTTTTGCCAATCAGAACTGACAGCGCTCGGTGTTAAAATACTCTTTTTCATGGTACGAAGGAAAAGGGAAGTGATATTTCACTCTTTTAAGAGAACCTCAATGTGGGATTGGAACCAGACGACACGAAGGACTGGTCGCACAGTTGGAGGGGTTATCAAGGTGTGGGGCGTTGTAGCCAAAATGTTAAAGATAGACAAATCTGAAATATGAAGCGAAAACAATATCGGCAGATGTAGTGAGGCTTGACGAAGTCTATATCGTCATTTTATGGTACATAGATCCACTAACCTTTTAACAATTTCCTTTAATTTGAAATCATCTATAGTTGTCACAGCTAACCCACCTGAACGCAAAAGGGGGGTGTAACTATTCTGCATTTGGGAAATCCTTCACGATGGCATGACCGGAAGGAATAGGTGCAGAATTAGGCAATTTGTCCCACGGAGTCTGCTCCGCCCATTTCATTACGACTGATGCATTTTTCTCAGCCACGTTCTTACCCCTATCCTTTCACACCCTGACCAATCAGGACTCTATCAACCTCTGCCTTAAATGTGCATACAAAAACCTTACATATATGTACAAATATACGCTGAATTTCGACAGCGGCCTGTGGCAGCGATTTCCACAAACTCACCACTATCCGGAGAAAAGCAATTACGCCGCACTCCCGTTCTAAAAGGACTCCCAACTCTCTGATGAGTACAGGGCCACAGACATCAAGTGCTCTTCGTAGCTCAAGTCGTTCATCCGGAAATCATTTTCGGCAGGCTACTTTGAAACCTGTAGAGTGTCAGCACACCCTTTCTGAAATACAGGACCCATATATCTAAACAATACTCAAGACGAGGCTTCCCCAGTGCGTCATAAAGCCTCGACTTGAATTCCTTGCTTTTACATTCCTGGCCCTTTGAGTTGAATGCTAACGTCCTCACAACCGACTCACCCTGCATTTTAACCGTTAGAGAATCCTGCACAAGGACTCCTAAATTCCATTGTGCCTCCGATATTTGAATTCTCTCTCCGTATATCTCTCGGAAAAAAATGCATGACCACAGACTTCCCGACACTGTTCCATCTGCCACTTCTTTGCCCACTCCCCTAATGTGTCCTTCTGCAGCCTCATAACTTCTCAAAACTATACGCTTCTACCTATCTTCGTTCCATCTTCATAGTGCGCAACAAAGCAATTAATTATGTCAATTTGACATATATAATGTGAAAAGAAGCGGTTACAGCACAGACCACTGCGGAACAGCTCTCGTCATCAGTAGCCAAGCAGAAAAGGCTCCCTTTCTTCGCACTCTTTGCCTCCGCCAATCAGCTGCTGCTGTATCCATGCTGGAATCGACTGTAATACCATGGGCTCGTAGCTTATTAAGCTGTCTTATGTGCATCACCTTGTCAAAGGCCGTCTGAAAATCCAAGTACAAGCCATCAACCGATTCTCAGTTGCCTCTCATGCTTGTTACCTATTCAAATATTTCCAACAGACTTGTCAGGCAAGATCTTACCTTGTGGAATCAATGCTGACTATAGCCTATTTAATTATTTGCCTGCAAGTACTCTGAGATCTCATCCTTAACAATCTACTGCAACAACTTCCCAACGTCTGACGTCACAGTAACAGGCCATTTCTTCCGCCGCTGCCCCATCTCCAGGACTGGAGAAACATTTGCAATTTTGCAGACTTCGGGAATGATTCCAGATTTTTTTTCTTTAAAGATCATGACTAATGCTTCAACGAAGTCGCCAGCCATCTCTTCCAGAACCTTGTACCGTACACTATCTACTGCAGGTGACGGATCTGACTTCAGACCATTCAGTTTCATAAGAACCTTTTCCACAACAATGACAACTTCACACGCTTCTGACTGTTGACAGACTCGAACTTCCGGCATACTGCTACTTCCTTCCATAGTGATGGCTGATGCAAAATACTTATTTAATTTGTCCGACATTTCTTCTCTCCGAATATTACCTCTTTTGGATCATTTTCCAGCAATCTAATATCCAATTGTCAATCGTTAAGGATGAAGTGATGGAGAACTTGGTGACACAGGACAAATTAGTAGAAAGCCACTGTTGGTTTCCTTCATTGAAAATCCTGGCTGAGGAACCTGTTGGAATTCTTTGAGGAGATTACAAATAGGATAGGTAAAGGGGCTGTGGTGGATGTTGCATACTTGGACTTTCAGAAGGCCTGAGACAAGGTGCCATATATGAGGCTGCCTACCGAGTTAAGAGCCCATGCTCTTAGAGGAGAGTTGCTACGATGGTTACAGCATTGGCTGATTGTTAGGAGGCATCGAAAGGGAATAAAAGGATCATTTTCTGGCTGCCAGTGACTAGTGGTGTACCACAGAAGTCGCTGATGGGACCTCTCCCTTTTACACTGTATATAAATTATTTAGATGATGGGTTTAATTGCTTCGTTGGCTAGTTTACAGCTGATACTTAGCTTGATGGAAGGGCGGGTAGTGTCGAGGAAGCGGGTAGTATGCAGAAGGACGTAGATTAGGCGAATGGGCGAGAAATTACCAAATTAAATATGATGTTGGGAAATGCTTGACGGTGCACTTACGTAGCAGAAATAAATGTGCGGACTATTTTATAAACACGGAGAAAATCCAGGATTGTGAGAATCAGAGGGATTTGGGCGTCCAAGTGCGGAACACGCTGTGCAGAACTTTCCGGTTGTGTCGGTGGTGAGGAAGGCGAGTGCCATGTAAGCAGTCGTTTCAAGAGGTCCAGAATACAAGAGCAAGGATGTGATTCTGAGGACTAATAAGACACTGGTGAGGCCTCAAATTCAGTACTGTGAACAGTTTTGGGGCCCTCATCTGTAGCCTCCCTCTTTCGAGGAAACTACCTGCCCTTCACCTACTTACGTATCAGCAGCAAACTTTACGAAAGAGCCATCAATTCCCTATAATGTAAACCGGTCCATGTGGAACACCAATAAGCCAAGCTTCTTTTTATTCCTATTCTTTGCCTTCAGTCAGTCAGCCACTGCTTTAGCCATGGTAGTACCTTTCTGGTAATAGCATGTGCTCTAAACTTGTTAAGCAGCCACACGTGTAGCACTGTGTTGAATACCTTTAAAAAGTCCAAGTACACAACAGACGCCGATGCCCCTTTGTGTATCCGACCTGTTATGTCTTTAAAGCATCTGATTAGTCACGCATGATTTTCCCACGCGGAATCCATGTTGACTTCGACCAATTCATCATTTGACACCAAGTTCCTTAAAACCACACCCGTAACAATCGACTCCAACATCTTCCCAACCTCTGGCGTCAGACTTTCTGCCCTATAAATTCCTTTCTTCTGCCTCTTCCACGTCTTGAAGAGTGGAGTGACATTTGCAATTTTCTATTCTACTAAAACCATTCCAGTATCTCGAGGTTCTTGAAATATCCTCGCTAATGCAATGACAATCTCTTCAGTCCCATTTTCAGAACCCTGGGCTGTACACCTTCTGGTCCAAGTCACGTTATCTTCTTTCAGACCTTGCAGTATTCAGGTTTGTGTGTACGCTGTGAAATGTACCACAGTGCAAACTCGCACGCAAAATTTCAGGCAGTACACAATAGGCGATTAAATGGTTACAGTTTATAACTCTTTCGTTCCTATGTGGTTAGTAGAGGAACAAAATATAAAAGAAAAAAGCGACTCTTTATTAAATAGTTCGTGCACAAGAATCGTTGGAGCTCACGCCTCAGATATTCCTCCGCAAACGACCTCTGCCGAAACATCACAAACCTCCTGACCCTCGGAATCCCGTATTCGCCGTCCGGTGATCACCCAGCGCCCTCCACACTCGTCCTTCCTCTTCTCGCGCCTCGACCAAAAGTCGGCGAAAACCCCGCTACCAGACATAGAAGAGAGTATAACATTTCTCCCATTGGTTAGCCACACATTATCTGTAGTTAGAACACAAACATCGCTGCTACAGAAAAAAACCATTACGTCAGTAGTGAACATTAGAGGGAAGCCATTCCATAAATGATATCCATGTGAAAGTGATAATACAGTTTTAGCATTTTCCCATTAATTTTCATTATAAGCATCTTAAATGTTATGTCATGTATACGGAATGTCTGACGATCCCTTTTGAAAGGTTGAATAAAAGATAAAAGAAAATGCATGTCGTTGTAATTTCCTCTGTAAGCGATTTCCATTGCGCTGTGGCACAATGTATATAAATAGCTTCCGTTAATTGTTTGTTCACTGGGCTGTCTCTGATGTGACTAATAAGCTTGAAAGATTAGTTTGGGGAATGCTATTCCCCAAATTGTTTGTCCTTTATAAAAGCTTTCAAATCAATCACCTGTAGTTTTCGCCATTAGGAGTAAGAGCTTTATAACCTGATCGTCGAGTCAGTTGAAAATGGAAAATCCAGCTATTTACTGCATAGTTAGTGTTTATTATCCTGTACTGAATGTGATTGATATCCCCAGTAAGTAACTCGACTATGTTTGCATGACAATAAAAAGGATTCAGAGATGGAGAACCGGAGAAGGTCAATGATTTTGCTGTTCAGCCAATTGCACTTTATTGCGGACCCCTTTTATAGTCTCCATTATAACCTGGCAGGCTCGAATTTACTTTTATACAGACAGATGTCTGATGTTGCTGGTGTGATATTTACATTGGCAGAACTACATTTAAATCACTGGATGAATAATGGATTCTAAGCCATCGAACAGGGTGATACTAGTCTGATTCTTATGTTGGTAGATTTATATACTAATCGACTGATCACCGATCCACTGAACATACGCGTATGCATTTGAGAGTCCGGATATAAGAATCCGATCTCCCTTGTACGAGGCTCAAGAAATTAGGAAACACACTATCCGCGGAAAACGGAAAATATACATTAGAAGAGAATGAATCCTTAATCTGACACGTCAATTGCCCTGTCTTATCGTCTTAACGTGTCAAGAATGCAAATTCAACGTCACCCTCACAACAGAACATCGCTTTATCCTTCGGGTGATACAATGATTTATCTTATCCATATGGTTTCATTCCAGGATGTTCGCGAAGCCAGCGGCAAGCTGGACGTCCATGATCACGAAGAAGGGAAATGTGCAGATTCTGGAAATCAACACACAAATTGCTGGATGAACTCAGCAGGCCATGCTGCATCTCTGGAAAGGAATCCTGCTGTAGGTGTCTCAGCGCCAAACGAGGTCTGTACTCTTTTAAGTGATACTGCCTGGTCTGCTGATTTCCTGCAACATTCGTGCGTGTGTTGTCCAAAATCACACTGCGGTGGCGTTCAATTTCTGTTTATGTTTTTTAGAGCTTAAGGGTTTTAATAATGACTCGGTATTTCTTCGCAATGTGAAAGTGTTCAAGTACATTCCCCTACGAGAATGTGTTTTTTATCCCTCCATGATGCTCTTTGTTTCGTGCAACAGGTTAACGTTAATCCTTCTGTGAGTCCGTTATGAAGGAGGAAATCTTGGTGAAGGTCATTGAAATAAAGTTGCAGCAATAGTCTTATAATGAATCCTCCGCAACAAGAAGGAGTTTATGTTCAGGCGGGAGTGTTTCCCCCTGCCGCTTCATACTGTTCTCTCATTTAGTACGAACTCGTACGGTCTCTCCCTTTCAAACTGGGTCTCCACATTTCCTCTCAGACTGCAGATGACTCCATGTTATTGCTTATTTTCTCTTTGCAAATTCGTGGATAACTTCGCAGGCGGTGGTAGCACTTCGGTCTCAGTTTACCAGCCTCTTTACTTTTTATCGACCAAGATCCATTGCTGAATTGCAGAATTTCTCCACCCGCCATTTCTATTCTTTCTTTCGGCAATGTTTTTGTTCTGTTATATTTAACTTAAACAAAGTAGAAATTAAAATGAAACGAAAAGCCGATAACCCAGAAGATTTATTGCAACATTTTAGATGTTTTGTCCTGTTCTTACAGCCATTACCGGACGACTGCTTTTCATTTTAATTTTATGAAAATGTAAGACGTATTACTCGGCTATTTTATGATTGTTGCTGAAATGGAATTATTGCATTGCTTTCGAAAACTGTTTTACTAAGATCAAAGAATAAATCATATCACTCATTTATTTATGCAGAATCCTCATATTGTGCTCATCTATCTATGATGATATTTATCTCATACCCCTAGCACCGCTAATGCCCTCGCTTTTTATTAATACTGACTGATTTCCTGCGTAGCAGTGAGGTTCTCCATCTCGCTCTGTCCATAACATAAGGCGCACATATAGAATAAGTCTTAATTGCTGCTTCGGTAACATTGCACAGTTGACCAATCACTGTTAACCGCATTAATCAGTTACGGTTGTCAGCCGTAAGTTGAACTCCCGAGCCATCGGGACCGGTTGACCATTCTTAGTCTGGCCTCTACCTTTGCCAACTTCTGCATGGGAAACCTCATCAAGAGTCAAGGCACAAGGTCTTGAATCAAGGCAACAAAAATCTCCGAGCCCTTGAAGCATGCAGGACTCCAAACCCTACGTTAAGTGTGAAGTCCGCTTGAAGGATTTTTTTTCCACAACATATAAAGTAGCTTGATACCTCTTTAGCTGCTTTATAAATCGATCATGTAAAATTCCTCCTCCACGATATACTCTCCTTTGATTATTACATCATCATCGTCATACAGACATCCAATTTCCTACTTTCCGCAACATTAACGCAATACTGTTAGACTATAAATAACGCTCACCCATACCCCCTTAGACAGATATAACCTTATGTATTGAAGTTTAAATGAATACTCCAAATTCCCCAGACATTGTCTCAGTACCTCTTCAATAAAAGATCTTTTTGATCGTAATTTCTAAGCCTGCTGGAGTCAAAACTACATTCTTTCAAATGCTCACGCATGGCGATCATTATGACGTCCTCCTCAGACACCTATGGCAACAAATTCCAGAAGTTCCGTTCTCTTGCTAACGAAATTCCTTTCCATCTCCGTTCTAATACGACGGACCTCTATCTTAGACTCTCCCACCACAACTAACCACACTATCGAAGCCTTTTAACATTAGATAGATTTCAATGACGTCACCCCTCATTTTTCTGATATCTAGTGAATACAGGCCAAAGGCCAGCAAACTCTCTTCATATGAAAAGCCGTTCAATCTTGTAATCATTTTCGTGTCCTTTAAACTCTCTCCAGGGTTGGCACATTCGTTCTAAAGGGCAGGAAACGACTCACAATACTGCAAGCGAGGCCTCCCCATACTTTATTAAGTCTCAAAATTACACCCTTGCTTTTAAATGTAATTTTTCTTGAACAGAATACTGAAATCGCATTTGCTTCCCTCACCACCAAATAAGTCTGCAAATGATCAGTTTGGGGATCCTGCACAACTCCCAAGTACTTTTGTACCTCTCTAGTTTGAATTTGCTCTGCATT